>NC_134703.1:4907187-5097187 GCF_043290135.1 Rhipicephalus microplus | reverse complement strand
CATCTCGGAACCTTCCGATGAGATTACACGCACAACGCGAACATTAGAGTTTGTTATGAAACACACGTGGCTACTGGTGATAACACTGGGATCTGAGATGGCTCATGCGTAAATGCCGATGCGCTTCACTGCTTCACAGATTATGTACGACCGACGCTCTGTTCACCGCTATCAGGGTACAGTGTGCGTTGCTTGTACTGTGACTTTTCCTTTCTTGGGCCCAAGTTCACGCAGATAAGAAGTTTCGTCTTACACTTACCGGCTGGTGCTTTATGCAACGTCATGACCACGTGACAAAATGAGAGACGTCGTAGTGCAGGCCTCCGGAAATCGAGAGGCGACCGCCGCGCCGCGATCGTTCCGGGTTATCAGCCGAGTACCACAACCACTGCTCTATCACAGCGGACGAGGGTGCCGCTCTCCTTGTGCCAGCAGCCACGTGCTCCCACTGATGCTTTCGAGTACGTTAAATCAAGGTTTGAGCACCATGCACGCTTGACACCATGAAACAGTGCAGACTCAAAGAATGCCTGCTGTGGATTCGTTCTCCAAACTGCGCTATGCCACCCGTCTGCGACGCTTGAGTTACGACCTCCAGAGAAGGCGCTCTGAGAAGCAGCATAGGATTCCTTCTTCGCAGCAGCCTTCCTCCGTCGGTTTTCACATCATAGCAAGTAAGCTTATAGCTGGTCATTGGGAGCTGTCCGAGCGTCGCATGCTTTAGAAAAATTAACTGACGTGTTTCATGAATTCGCTTTCTTAAGGTTTCTCGATTCACATTACGCGAAGCTAATTCTGTCGTGCAGATAGGCCCGAGATTTTGTGGGCAGCTGCGGCTGCGTCGGGTTTTCACCATGCCTGAATTCAAGTGAAAGGGCCAAGCACTGAATGGCGGCACGTGTACAGTTTAGCGAACACTCAGTCGGGCTTTTGCGACGTATGAACCCAGATAATTTTAAAAAGGACACTGAAGGGGTTTTGAACTCGCGAATTCGTCTTCGCTGATTCGGTATCTGCGACATTTTACAATATATGCCTGTGAAGGTTTTTTCTTTCGCGACGATCGATTAAACAACGGCACTACAAGGGAGCAAACTTAGGCCGAGGTAACGCCTCGGGAGCGCTGGGGAGGTGGACGGTTTAGCGAGAAACGCGAAGGGGTGATTTCATAGGCAGGAACGAGCAGGATGGCTGCTCCTGTCTGTTTCGGTTTATTCCGTGGTTCTGCTGCATCGCGAAGAAGTATCACTTGTGCCCGTTCGCAAAAATTTTTAGCGATCACACTTTTTTAGATACGAGATTTTCGCCGTCCGGCATTCAGTAGTGTCACTGCGATATTGAAGCAAACGAGTGATGTACTCAGGCCCTGTGCAGCATTTTCAGTGTCAATGAGGTCCCTTTCATAAGTTTTATCGGAATCTGAAGGTGGCTGCATTTTAGTTAGACGAAAAGACACCAAACCCATGAGAGCAAGTGTGTTGTGCTTCAAGTACACGCACGGAGCGCGTCTCTGATGCAGCCGGTGGGATTGACAATCAAGTCGCGACTGACCAGTGATGCGCTTCCTTCCACGCCTTAGAAGGCCCTTGCCACCACCACGAGTTGCCTCCGCGAAAAGAACAAAAAAAAATTGCCCGCAGCTTCCCTCGGGGGAACACTGAGGAGGATGCGGAAGCATGTAATTGGTTAACGGGTGTTAAATTGCGACTTACTTGGGTCGATGGCTAAATTGGTTAACGTGGTTGTGAAATGGGGTGTTAAATGAGTGAACACGTACGGCACGTATGCGAAAGGGCGGTGTTTTATTTATTGCGACGAACCAACGGACGAGCGGCAACTGAGCGAGCGAGCGCCGACCTTGAGTATATATACAGCGCGACGGTGCATGCGCTGTCAGCTGTCGAATGTTCTCGAAGGAGAAGCGCGCGCGCGGCACAGATGGCGACGGCGCGACGGCGCATGCGCTGTCAGCTGTCGAATGTTCTCGAAGGAGAAGCGCGCGCGGCACAGATGGTGGGCGACGGCGCATGCGCGCGCGTCAGCTGTCGAATGTTCGAGAAGCGGTGCGGACGGCGCGGACGGCGCACTACAAGGAGCGAGTATAAGATGCTTCCGCATCTAATATGTTGAACGATTTTGAGTACTTCGTACTCAACTATGGGAGAGCACTGAGCCGTCCCGCTAAAACAGTTTAGTGGCTGGTAACAGAGGGGGGGGGGGGGGTTTAGAAAAAGGGGGTAACGATTTAGAGCACAGGGTACTCTACTATGGGAGAGCTTAAAGCCGTCCCCAGAGTGCCACGCTGAATCAGATTTGTAAAACAAATCGCTATACGGGCAATTTAAACGGCCCGCGAATACTATGCAGAACAGAGTTAGACACATGCCTGAATACACAGGCATGGTTCAGTGTGCACCGACGCTCGCGTAGGTTATAAATAGCTAACTTTACCGTACAAGCTCATGTTTGTGTTACTGGTTTCCGTACCAATACTTTACCTTCCTGGTGCATTTAATGTGAAACTTTGACCGTTCTAACTCGGACACATGTATGATTTTGAAGTGCAACAAATAACCTTATACTTGATGAACGCGTGAATATTGCAGTAGCAGAGAACGAGTGATTATTGTATCAGACGTAATGAATTAGCTCAACTAAGGCGGTGTGGACGGCGCGGACGGCGCACTACAAGGCGCGAGTATAAGATGCTTCCGCATCTAAAAACTGCATGAGCAAGCTTATCGTGAAAGCATGTGTACACAAATACCCGTACCCATGATGCAAGGTCCTTCCGTGTTAAATGCTTTATTATGACTTACGACGAGACCTCGAAAATAGGTACTCTACACGACAGTCTCTTACTTATGACGCAGATAATGTACTACTTGCATTTTAATACACCATAATTGTAGGACTGACAAGAATTTTGAAAAAGTGGCGCTATTGTGAACAGAACTGCAATATATCAGCCAAGCCATCTATGCGCAAGATTGCAGCGTCATTCAGAAGACATGTTACCACTGCGGCAAAGAGCAGCTATCTGGTAACCTTTCTTTTCCCGCGATTGCCTGCTTCTTGCCCACTGCGAAGTGTGATACCAGTTGCGCCATTAATGCTCTACTTTGAGCAGTGAAACTAGGGAGGTAAACCATAAAATTAAGGGCCTATAGTTTCTCGTTTCTGAAGAGTTTTGCTCGCACGTGGTTCTTTTTTTGTTGTTGTGTTCTTTCTAGTGGGGTCAACCACATGAGCACTTTTTTTTTCTATGCTTCGGCAAAATAGCTGCCATTACGGGGCCTTACTTTTTTATTTCGTTCTTTTTCGACTAACGTAGTTATCGTGTCAATGAGAGCAGAAGCAATACGCTGTAATCTTACACGAGCGTGTCCTGTATTAATAGAGAGCTTTACTTTATCGTGTGCAACGGGCGAGAGAAAGCAACACTGCGCATGCGCTGAATCTAAGAAAGATGCGTGTGTTTGCGCGCGCAAGAGATGCGCACGCTAGATCTCGGCGCTGTCGCTGCGTTCGATTCGGCCGTTGCGTACCTTACCGGCGACTGTCTCGTGAGATCTCGACGGCTACGCGCGTCAACAGCATGGCTGCTGCGAAAAAAGGCCGCGCTACTGCAGTTCACTTTTTCGCCTATAGAGGACGCAGAGCAGCACTCGACTTCAATGCTGCATGCAGCTCACGCCGATGCACACTCCACGTTTCATTTGTTGCGTACGGCAAACTAACGCTGTGCGCGACAGCGTCAGTCGTTACGTAACGGACACAACGCGCCGCGCGTTGTGTTCGTTAGCTGAACTGAATACTTATAATTGTTTGAAAGCCTTCGTACTAGGTTGCAGAATGGATTCTGAAAGCTGAGGATGCGTGCGATAGAAAACACTAGGTAACAAGCATCGCAACTACAAAGAACGAACACCGCGCGACTGAAAACCACTCGCATGTGCGTTGTTTACGCTCTTTCGAGGTGATGCAAAAGCTGGCATGCTCTATTTTATAGAGCATATCGCCAGGCACATTTAGGCCTAAAGTGGTGAACCTCTGAAATTGTAAACTTGTTTGCGAGCGTTCAATAGCTTACCGCGTTACTTATGCTTGCTGCGCAATTGCAATAGTTGCGTTCGAGCAACAGGGCATAATTTTTGAAATCGAAGATACTATCAGTTTTCTGTTGAAATTCGCAACATGTTTTCTGATTGAACTGATGCATCGTTTTTGATCCCGTTATTTTCTCGCTTTAAGTCGAGAGCTTTTTGCTTTCTCTGGGTCCACTGAAGAGCTGCCTCTATACTTGTGCTTGGATGTATTGCATCGGTCGTGGCGTGGTGTTAGATTATTTCGTGCTTTCTCGATAGAACTCGAAGTTTCGTAGCCCTAAATAATAAAAAAAGCATTATGAAAAACAAGTGAATAACGTCTGCCCTGTGCCTCTTTTGCCGTGATGTCAAAGAAGAAAACAACGCTCAGTGGCGGTCAGGATATTGCGTACTACAAGAGTGCGTGTCAAACAGCACCGCTGCGCCTTTTGACGGCTGCCTGCGAAGCTCAAAAGCGTGCATTCAGCACGCGCGGCTTTTTCGATCGCTCCCTTCAACAGCGTGCGCACCGGAACGCTATAGAAGCGCAATCTGTCACTCCGGCTGTTAGCGCACGAACATTATCACAAACGCTCACTCCAAAAAAAAAAAAAAACTGACGCCGTATGCACATTTTCGACAAAGTGGAGCGTCTGGGACTAAGCACTGCCAGTACAAATTACGTTTTACAGCGACAGCTGTTATCAGATCACTACTCGGGACATGCGCAGTTGTCCGCCACCGGTGTCCGTAACCACATCGCGCGAAATTAGAAAAAAAATTAGCAGCATAGCCACGGAGTGAATGATGGAGAGTGGGGCGAAGCATTCGTCCGTCCATTCGTTCTTGCTTCCTTCCGTCTGTGCGACCGTCCATGCGTCCATCCGCCGGTCCGTGCGTGCATCCATTCCTGCGTTCGTCCATGCATCCGCCCCTGCGTCCGTTCATGCGTCCATTCATGCATCTGTCTGTGTGTCCGTTCGTCCATCTATTCAACGCTCCAAGTACCACCATCTCGCATCTTTTCATCATACATTCCCCATATAGAAACACCGCCATCCAGCGGACATTTTAAGGACTAAACAAGAGGTGGCACACGCACACTTTCTAACAGCTTGCGCTTCGGGTCTACTTCCCACCTTTAACCACCTCGAGTTCATGGTATATACTAGTTCACTGTATTCATGGCACTGCGGCTCAACGCTCGCTAAACCTTTCTAAAACTAAGGTGGTTACACCCAGCGGGTATAACGTAGCAACCCTTTCCCTTCAGATAATGCTCAATGTACATGCAATGGCTGCTAATGGGGATCGAAGCGTGCACGTTAACTAAAAGCCGAATGCTCCTGTCTCTCATACCTCATTATCAGCTATTGGCATGTACATTGAGCACTATTTTTTGTTGTTCAACAACGCACAGAAGGAATCTCTCACCGGCACCACCTTGGAGGTCAAAATGTATGCAGGTCAAAGCGTAAGACTGGTTACATACTACGACGGGACGCGGGACGAACGGGTGCCGCTATAAGGAGGTTGTGAAGTGCAAACAGTTATATTCTAGGTATTTACTCGGCGAAGACGAAGAGGAAGTGATCCTGTTGACGTCCCTGCGTGTTCCACGTCAGGGACGTCCTCCTCTTCTAGCCATGGCGCCATCGACGTCATGGACGCCTTCGAAGGCGCAGGCCTTCGACGTTGCCGTCCCTGCGGGGACTAGTCCGGAGACCGTCGTCGACGCGACGGCCTCAATAGTTGGCCTCTCAGAGGTACACTGCGTTCAGCACATGGGAGGCATGAACTTCCAAGTAACTGTCAAGAGCATGGCTTCCATGACTCTCATCGTCGACGCTGGTAACCTGACCATCGGTGGCGAGCGTATCCCTGTCGTTCCCGTCGGCCCGCAGGTAACTAACGTCGCCTGCCTGTTTTTACCAGCCTTCATCTCCAACGAGGTACTCTTCCAGGCTTTGTCCCTATACGGCAAGGTATTGACTGTGACCGCTGGCGTCATGAGCGCAAGACGCGGAGTTCTCACAGGCACACGCTATGTCCGGATGGAAATGAGTCCCACAAATCGCGTCCCCAACTATCTTCGCGTTTCTGGTCATCGAGTCACCTTCGACTACCGCGGTCTGCAACGTGTTTGTCGTCGGTGTGGCTCTAGTGGTCATTATCGAGCACAGTGCACAGCACCATTTTGTGGTCGCTGTGGTGTGCACGGACACGAAAGCGAAGGTTGCGACCGCCCCTGCCGACGTTGTGGAGATAACCACCCTACCACCATCTGCCCTGTGCGTCGTTCATATTCTGATGCTTCTGCGGTGACCTTTCCTGCCCTACCGTCCGTGTCACCAACGGCAACAGATGAACGAGAACCCGGAGCTGTACTAGAAGAACGCCAGAATCCGATTGTGAGAGCTCCATTAAAAGATGAAGAAGTGTGCAGCTTGGCCAACCCGAGCGCGCCACGTCTGCGAATCTCAGCGATAGAAACAGCCACCGCGATTGACCTCGCGTCTGTCCCAGGCAAACATGTCGTGCCATGTTCGACGTCGGCGCAAGCCGAGAAAGAAACGCTAGTAGGCACCGAGGCACCGGACACATCGTTAAACCTAGCAGCTGAGTGCCCAGAAGACGCCGACGTTGCGAGATCTACGGGCGCTGGTGTCTCGCCTGGAACAGAATTGAAACCGAATGAGCAAAGCCCATTGGATCATTCCGAAAGCCAGGCTCGTGACTTCCTTGAACAAGTAGCAAGACGCCATGGGAGTTCTTTACTGACGCGTCTTGACAAGCAATCCGTGATCAAGGTCGTTGGAGGCAGCGACAACGTTAACGCTGCAGCCCTACCACCATCTGATTCGTCAGACAGCAGCTTCAGCCTCGAAGTCGACAGTAGCATCGGACTCCCTTCTAGCCCAGACAGTTGTGACGTGGAAATGCAAGCCCCGCGAGAGGTCAAGCGTGCTCACAAGTCTGGCACCAGCTCGGACGGCACCCAAGACAGCCGCTCCAAATTCCAGCAACCGAAGAAACCTCGACCCTCTTCTAGAGGATCGAATTGTGCTGTGTAGTGTACGTACTCCAGTTTCCCCGGACAGATCCCCGGGGTATACCGAATCGAAAAACACGACCAGGTCAGTCACCCATCTTTTTTCAATATGGCTGACACACTGAAAATTCTTTCTTTAAATGTTCAAGGGTTCCGTAAGCCAGTAAAGCAAGCCGAGGTTATCAGCATAGCCCGCGCAGAACATTGTGATATTCTGTGTTTACAAGAAACAAATTTTTTTCACCATTGGCCACGTTCGTGCATTCAAACGCGCATTTAATTTAGACTGTTATTTTTCCTTCGCGACATCTCGCTTCTCTGGAGTTGGAATTATTATTTTTAACCGCGCTCTTCTGCGCAATCATCATGTTTTCTATGACGCGTTCGGACGGGTATTGGCTTTTGACTGCGTCCTATCATCCTTCAAGCTGCGTGTTTTGTGTATTTATGGGCCAGCTCAAGCAGCGATGTCTAACGATTTTTTCCGTGACCTGGTCGTGTATTTTCTAGACGGTCGTCATGTAATACTAACTGGAGACTTTAATTGTGTATTAGACACGCGAGCTGACGTGCAAGGTCCAGAATGGGGTCGCTCTGATTGGAACGCGCGAGAGCTGCGTCGCCTAGTGCAACATTTCTCTTTGATAGATACGTACAGACTAGTGCATGGACCACAGTATGCCTGGACTTGGCGGCGTAGCACGTCCTCTAGTCGTTTGGATTGTTTCTATGTGCCGAGCGCGCTAGCTTCTTACGTATCGCACTCTGGTGTAGTAACATTACCATCATCGCCTGTTTATATATCAGACCACCGACCAGTGACGCTCGAGGCTCACTCTCCCTTTTCATCATCAGTGAAACCTTGGCGTCTTGACATCCGCATTCTGCACGACGCGCGTACACGCTCCAGTTTATCTAGAAGCTTGCGGGCCTCTCTTTTGGGATGCGGTCCGGAGGTGTGGGACGCGCTCAAGACACAGTGGCGTTTACACTGCTCAGCAGCAGGGCGGGCCCTTAGACGCCGTACGTCCGAAGAACTAGCGGACACTGCCACAAAGCTGCGTATTGCTCTTCGGGTTGATCGACTAACTCCCTTGATGCGCACATGGCAGCGAGAGTTAAGGGGTTGTTTTCAACGCCTTATTGCAGCTTCGTCATTGACGGCGGCTGCTTGGCGTTGCAGACGTAATCCATGTGCTCACCCTCAGGTTCTACGCTTTGCGAAAAGCTCGCTTCTCAACCCGTCGAGTCGACTAGGAACTCCGGCGGCCAGATTCTTACACACTGCGTTGCCGCCGGCACGTGATCAATCAGTTTTCCTAGCTCACTTTGCCAACATGGCTCGTACGACAATGTCATCACATCGCGGTACCACCGAGACAGCCACGATGTTAAGTAGGCTACCTCAAATTTCATCTGAAGTAGCTGAACAACTGTGCACAAGTCCGTCAGCTGACGAAGTAAAAGAGGCACTGTCTTCCATGAAGCGTGGCTCGGCCCCCGGGCCCGATGGGTTGCCTGTTGAGTTTTATTTAACATTTTGGGGCGACATTGGTGCTCTTTTCACCTCTGTTATTTGCCGCTGTTTCGAGAACTTTGATTTTCCTGATAGCTTTCGCGATGGTCGAATTGTTTTAATACCTAAACATGACCCATCGTCAGTTCGCCCAGAGGAGTGGCGACCAATAACGCTCCTCAACGTTGCTTATAAAACTTTCGCGGCAGTTATCACTCGGCGTTTAAGAAGCCTGATGCCCTCCTTAATAGGTCATCATCAGGCGTGCTCTATTTCTGGAAGAGAAATCCACAGTCTTTCATTTGTTACGCGCGATAGAGTTGCGTACACGTCTTGTTAAAGATCTTGTTAAAGATCAGCTCAGAGACTCTTGGTTTCACTTGACCAGGAAAAGGCATTCGATCGCCTCGAACATAGCTTTATATTTAGCGTAATGGCAGCATTTGGCTTCTCACAAAACTTCGTTGAGCTTCTCAGAAACGCATACCGAAATATACGCAGCACGTTGTTTCTTGATGGTTTAGAGAGTGCGCCATTTCCGGTTACCCGTGGTGTTCGCCAGGGGTGTCATTTATTCCCTGCACTTTTTGTACTCAGCCTCGAACCATTCCTTCAATCGCTAATCGCTGACCCTTACGTTAGAGACCTTCCTCTTCCAGGTAGTGGTACCGTGACGGTGACAGCATTTGCTGATGACATCACGCTGTATTTGAAGAATGAGGACAGTTTATCCCGTAGCCTACGACTTTTTACAACGTATGGCACGATTTCAGGTGCTGCTTTAAATTTTTCCAAATGTCGATATTTATTCATTGGTTCCCCAGACGCATGTCTAAGTTCCTTTTTCGGTCTTCAAAAAAGTGACTCTATTCGCATTCTGGGGCTTGATTATACTTGCTACGACATATCAGCCTCCTTGTGGAATTCAGTAGTCGAAGATGTAAAACGACACGTCCGGGAAGCACACGAGTATGATTTACCGATGCTCGAAAGAAGGTATTTAGCACAGACGGTGTTTTGCGGCCGTGCGTGGTACATATCTCATGTCTTACAGCCCCCATTAGGAATCACCAGGTCGTTGCAATCCCTCATTGGCTCCTTTTTCTGGTCGGGTGGAACAGAGCTGGTTTGCTGAGCAGCTCTTGGGCAACCGAGAAACTGCGGTGGATTTGCATTCCCATCCGTCTCTGTTCGCTGCCGGCTGCTTGCCCTACGATTCTTACTTCGGTTGTTGCATGGTGATCAGTGCCCCGCGCGTGATCTTGCCTGTTATTTCTTAGGCACCAAACTACGCTATTTACTACCAGATGCACGGCTTAATTCTGCACCGCAAACACTTAACGTGCCTGCATTTTACTCAACGGCAGTAGCATTTTATCGACACGTGCAGCAGGTTTGTCCCGATATGGACATTCTTGAAAGCCGCATTGTAGATACAACGGCGGCTCTTCTGCTTCCTCTGGTTCCTCCAGCCCGTCTAGCACGATCGAGACATGTCTCGTGGAGCGCGATAACAGCATCGTTTTTGCCTGGTCACCTCCGTGACTTTATGTGGCGTCTTGGATGGAGAGTACTCTCAACACGGGACAGACTGGAGAGGTGGGGCATGGTCCCATCTTCCACTTGTCCTAACTGCCCGTTACAGGAGTCTAACCAGCATATGCTGAAGCAATGTGTCATTGCAAAGGTGTTTTGGAAGTCAGTTAACGCTAGTTTTCGTGGCCTAGGTGTTAATCGCTTTGTAACATCTGGTCGCTTCCCGCGTAGTCGCTTTGCACACCTTCTAATAGCTGCGGGAGCTTTTTGTTTATGGCGTAATAGGTGCGAAGCTGTTGCGGCAGGTCATCGTCGTCGTGCTCTTTTTCCGATTCTGGAACGCCTCTACTCTGAACTCTTATCGTTTCTGTCGGAGGAATTGTTCTTCCTTGGGGAGGAAGAATTTCTGCGACAATGGTCGTGCCGCTTTCTTTCCGTAGTTGACAAACGCGTTCAATTAGTCTTCCACCTACCCTAGTTCCTATAGCAAGGTAACCTGTCAATGTCTGATTGGTGCATGTAATCAGTATGTGTTTACTATTTTATGTGTTTGTGTATGTCCCATATTGGTGTGAGCTCTTCTATATATGCACTCCATTCTAACGCTCTAAGTTATGTAACTGTTATGAATATTGATACCTGTTGTACATATTTTCTAACATCTTGACCAAGTCTTGTAAATTCTGCACATATTTCATCATGTTCATTGTCCATATTGTGATTAGTGCATTTATGTAGTGTATGTATAGTTATTAGTACTATGGACTATGGACATCCTACGGACTTGGACACTTTTGTTTAAATGTGTAATGTATGTTGTGCTTTGTCTTTTGTTTGTTATTGTGCCTGTTATACAGACGCTTGTCCCTTAGCTTTGTTGCGTCCCATGAGAGAATAAACTTTTTCTAAACAGGAGCTTCGCCCCTAAAAGAAGCTAGCACCAATGACACAGTGGGGCTCGAACGTGGGTCCACTGGGTGCCAGTCCAATATTCTACCACTGAGCTACGCCGGTGCTTGTGACTTGTTGGCAAACTTGCCTTAGGTAGACTTGGTGTCGGGGGAAGTGATTCTTAAAGGAAAAGAAGAGAAAAGTGAGCCCCGTAACTGTCTCTCATGGGGAGGACAGCTCAACAGTAGCTCACGAGGAATTGGTGTAAGGTGAGATTAAAAGGATAGGATTAAAAGGTACAGAGATAAAGAGAGGGGGAAGGAGAGAGCCTGGCGCAGAGGCAGCGACACCCAGAAGCAAGGAGAAGATAGGAAAGATGGACACGGTCGCAGGAGGCCGAGGACGGGGAACCACTCGGCGAGAGCTCTTGTCGGCGGCAGGAGATGGCGTAGGGCGAGCCCAGTCGGCCAGAGCTGCGCTGCCGTCGGAGATCGCTGAGGCACAACCAGTAGGCACGAAATCTACAGAGTGAGGGGTGTCGGGAAAGCAATCGCGTTAGTACGACTTGTAAAGCGCTTTATAACAGTGAAAGAACCAGTCGTCGCACAATGCGAATAGCGTAACGAGTGGGCCGTTCAATGCTCCGATCAACTACATAAGCTTGTTCTGATTTCCGTATTAACTGTGGCGCGTACCCACTTCAGCCATGATTCCTCATCGTCGTCAGCCACTGCATGAGCAATTGGCACAGAGTTTCTTGTGTTAAGCGGATACGACGCTTCTCAAGAGTTAAGAAAAATGGCATAGCGAATGCCGGCCTACTACCTTAAAAAATATTATTATTGCCCTAGTGTGTATGAAGTAAGTGTGCTTGCAGTAGTTACCTAATGAGTTTTTTTAAAGGCTCCGAAAGGCCGCTTTTCTAGCTTTCGCTGTGACTGTTATGCGCCTTCCGTGCAGACCTGGAGTTTTTTTCGTCACGATAGCGTTGCTCGGTGTTTCCAAGGGGACAGCAGGAGTGACACCTTGTGCTTCTTCTGGCGTTTCGGTGCGCGCGCTCTTAAAGAGTGAACGAGCAGGCTGGCAGGTAAAAAAGGGCGCGAGTGTGCAGTGCGTGTTCTCTAGCTTTCTGTTCCAGTTCCCATAATCCACAATATTTTGACTGCCACTGTACATGACTGTAACCCAAATGATTTGTTTTTGGGAACTTATACGTACCAGTAAGCACCAAAAGAGATAAAAAATTATAAATCAATTTCAGCTCACAAGAATATGTTGTTTTCTTTTCCAATATTCATCAAAACTTTTGATAGATTGAATGTATCATGGCATTGCTAGTATATATAATATAGTTTTGTTTCTCAACACATTATCTAAGAACACAAAGGCATATATTATATCAACTCGCTTTCTGCTGAAAGCCATGGAATATTGTTAGAATGAAACTGTGGCTGCTGTTTGAATAAACGAGCCACGAAGTATAAAGAATGAAATGATCTGTTCTCAAAATGGTCGCATTCATTTTTTATCTGTACTGCTTTGACGATGAGCGCTCGAAAAGAACTGACACATGAAACTTCAACAGAAAGCTTTAAAACATGGCACTTACATTGTTGCATAAGAACGCTTAGCTCGGTGTTCATAAAAGAGGCTGGCTCTGGCGCATTATTTTCTTTCAAAGTAATTTTGCAATGCTGGCTATCCATGACCTTGGTGTCATTGAAGTACCTGAATGCGACAAGGTTTCAAAAATTGTTTTAATTTCTGGGAGCTTATGCATATTAAACAAAAGAACACAATTTTACAATATCTTTTTCCAAGCTTAGATGGTAATCCTATCGTCCCTAACGAGCTGCATATCTTTCAAATGTTCTATAGCGGAATGTGGGTGTCCTTTCATTTTAAGCTGCATTCATTTGTAAAAACGCTCATGGATTTTCTCTGCGTCTAGCTTCTCAGATTTCTTCTACCATGTCAAAGTTGTCCAGTACAAGTGAATCTGTTTTTTTATATTACCGAGGAATGGAATATGTAACCGAAGTCCACATTCAGATGTTCTTTGTTGATGGCAAATAAAGGAAATATAAGCTGCTTTTTTGTGAGTTTCATGTTGCTACATGTACATTTATTTTGTATTTGTTTCCAAGATATTCACGACAATGCTTATGCTTACCCTTTGCTTTTGTTCATTATTTGTTTTGTACCACTCTTTTTGTTTTAACTTTCCAGCAGTTGTTTCATAGTTTTTTCTTTATTTTCGCTGTTCCTAACTACCGTACAAAGCGTCATCAGGATTTTGTAACTAACTTTGCCTGATGAGTATTTTGTACTTTCAACGGCCCTGGTAAGAACCAACAACAATGACTGAGCGATTGCATTGCGTCTTGACACATCCCACATGCCAGTGGTGAATTGTGCGCAATGTTTGTTCCTTGAAGGAATATCTTACCCAGGCACGTAGGCAGCCCTCGTTTATAACCTAAGGTGGGCGCACATTGCGAACAGTGGTTAATCTTTGTACGTGTGCTTTTTCTTGAATTGATGATGCTGAAAACTGTCGGCGTAAACTTGAGAATCGCGACAGGCGTGTTGTTGTGATGAAACTTCGTTCTACTGTAGTCGTTGCTGAATGCTCTTATGAGGGCGTTCTGCGAATCGCGCTCCCTGTATATTCCATGCAGAATAAAGACGAAAAATAACAGAATAACGAAACCTAGGATATAAGACTCAATTAGCAAAAA
Organism: Rhipicephalus microplus; assembly: GCF_043290135.1. Lineage (NCBI taxonomy): Eukaryota > Metazoa > Arthropoda > Arachnida > Ixodida > Ixodidae > Rhipicephalus > Rhipicephalus microplus. The sequence continues at coordinate 5,083,363 of NC_134703.1, read as the reverse complement.
AGTATAATCACACAATAAATACAAGTAAAATGTGAGAAGAGATGAAACTGCCGCACTGCTTTTTCGAAAATATGAAGGGAAACACTAAATTGTGGTTTGTTTCTAACTGCACACTTCAGTAAATAAATTTGTAGGCGGTACTCATCCTCGACTTACGTTTTCAGCACGTGGCTCGTGGTTGAGATAAGCTCCGCCAGGAGCCGACGCTATCCCAGCTGCTATCAATATTTCAACTACCTCAATTAACTAATGCTCAACAAATAAGGTGGGGTAGCAGCTAATTGGCGCTTATATCAAGCCAAATATTGCTACGGTATTATGTTTTCTATTTAGCTCTTAACTTCAGCGTCATTTAATATTTTTTGAAGACTTTTTATGCATGTTATAAAACCGATGTACGACATGCTTGGATTAGAACCTTGACTACAGTGAACATTCAACTATTTCTATAGGGACATGCTTTTTTGTTGTTACACCAATTCATATGAAAGAAGAATGAAGAACGTCTTTTGTGAAACTAGTAGCCTGTCTGGGTCAATTTTCGAAGTAGTGCCCTAAATTAAAAACCGTAACTCCGATCCGAAATTACTAACGAATATTATGAGTACAGCTTCAGTCAGTTTTGAACAAGATGCATAAGTTTGTAGAAAATAAAAATCAATTTGAATGAAAGAAAGAAGCCGATATTTTAGCGCTGATTTTTTTTAGTTTGCCACAATATTAATAAGAATTAACAAAGATCTCAAGAAAAGCCGAGGTTTCCTTGGCATCGTTTTCTGTTTTGTTCTCATTATTGTAAATTGACCAAGATATAATGGCACACAGTTTGCTTATATGTGGTGTACAGATCAGATTCCCAGGAAAAAAGGTACATCTATAAATTTAAACAGAGACACGTTCATAACGTCAATACGGACGACAGTAACAAGACACCAATTCACTTAAACACAATTATGTGGCTTCTGTGCGTCGTTTCCAAATGCTTGCGCGCATATTTAATCAAGCAGTGACACATGGATACATTGTAACTGCCTTTCTTTTTCGTGTACAATTCCACAAGCAAACTTCTTTCTATTAACCAGTTATTAAGGTAGCTTTGCGTCGCTGCTGCAGCCTCCTAAACTAGACAATAAATCGCTATCTCCTGTAAGAAACGCATGCGCCTTCTGCATACTTCTGCCGTGAGTATAATTATTTAGGGCCAGCCTATTCAGTCACTCTGATTTTAATGCTCACTTGTTACTACGACTGCACGTGCTCCTGGAACGAGTTAGCAGATAACAATCCGTATTCTTAGTAATCTGTGCTATGGGGGCGTGTTCTCGCAATAGATTAAGAAATGAGAACAACCGAGATGACACAAAATAGTATGTTTATGTGGTCAAGCTTCTTTCCTCCTCCCAAGTACAATACATAATATTATATGCCCCCTTAGCATTAGGTCATTCAAACAAGAATCGGTGTTTGATGGAAAAGGGGGGGGGGGGTGAGAGAATAAAAAATGGCAGCATATCCGCGGAGTAAATGATGGAGAGTGGGGCGAAGCATTCGTCCGTACATGCGTCCGTCTGTGTGACCGTCCATGCGTCTGTTTGTGCGCCCGTCCCTGCGTTCTTTAGTGCATCCGCCCCTGCGTCCGTTCATGCGTCCATCCATGCATCTGTTTGTGTGTCCGTTCGTTCATCTATTCAACACTCCAAGTCCCACCATCTCGCATCTTTTTATCATATATTCCCCATATAGAAGCACCGCCATCCAGCGGACATTCCAAGGACTAAACGAGAGGTGGCACACGCACACTTTCTTACGGCCTGCGCTTTGGGTCCACTTCACACCTTTAACCACCTCGAGTTCATGGTATATTCTAGTTCACTGTATTCATGGCACTGCGACCAAACGCTCGTTAAACCTTTCGAAAACCAAGGAGGTTACGCCCAGCGAGTATAACGTAGCAACCTTTCCCTGTCAGATAGGGCTCAATTTACATGCCAATGGCTGCTAATGAGAAATGAGAGACAGGAGAATTCGGCTTTTACTTTCTTACGGCTTGCGCTTCGTATCTACTTCTCATTTTTAACCACCTTGAGTTCATTCATGGTATATACAAGTTCATTGTATTCATGGCACTGCGGCTCAACGCTCGCTAAACCTTTCTAAAGCTAAGGAGGTTACACCCAGCGAGTATAATGTAGCATCCCTTTCTTGTCCGATAGTGCTCAATGTACATGCCAATGGCTGCTAATGGGGATCGCAGCGTGCGCGTTGACTAAAAGCCGAATGCTCATGTCTCTCATTCCCCATTAGCAGCCATTGGTATGTACATTGAGCACTATTTTTTATTGTTAAACAACGCACAGAAGAAATCTCTCACTGGCACCACCTTGGAGGTCAAGTGTTATACCTATTTCGGGTATGTGCCACTGGTGGTTACATACGAGGGACGCCCAAGCCACGCCATAAGGAGCTTCGCTCCTAAAACGTGGATGGTGGCATCTATTTTCCCCAAAAGCGGCAGCTGGGAGGAGGGTGTCTCTAATGACTTATTTATGAAGACGAATGAAACAGCGAACGCGTCTCTACGTGTAGACACGTCTAAGAGTCGTAGTAGTAGAGCACTATAGACATGTACTACTCGCTTGTACTAGCAGCCCTGCCTGAGATTATTTTATCGTGTGCATGGCATTGTGCCTCTACCAGGCCCTTAGCGGCAAGTGGAGAAAATAGCCCCCTGTGTACCATAATCTTGGTGGTCCAGTGGCTAAGGTACTCGGCTGCTGACACTCAGGTGGCGGGATCGAATCACGGCTGCGGTGGCTGCATTTTCAATGGAGGCGAAAATGCTGTAGGCCTGAGTGCTCAGATTAGGGTGCACGTTAAATAACCCCAGGCGGTCGAAATTACCGGAACCTTCCACTTTCTCATAATCATATGGTGGTTTTGGGGCGTTAAACCCCGCATATCAATCAATCAGCAGAGCTCCCGCAATCCCGCTCCACTGAAATATTCCCGGCAGATGCTCACCTGGTCCCAGACTGAGCAGGTCTTTCCATACCATGCCTTCGTAGTAAATCAGTTAGAAATCAGTCCTTGAATCTCGTTTCACGAAAGTGTCAACTCTATAAACGGGTACGTGCCACAAAAAGTGGGCGGAATGTATACTCCTCACTGATCCACTATAAAGGAATGAAAAGTAACAGGTATTTTATAAAATGGCTGTGAAGCCTTCCATCATTGGAGCATCACAGTCCTTGTTAAAGACAAGTACACACGAGTGGAGAACAGAAAAGGACAAGGCAAAGGTGGAGACCAAATCGGCTACTGCTAAGTTCAAGCAAAGTTCAACCTCTTTTCAGCACAGTTGTGCATAAATACAGCAATAAAGAAACATGGAACTGATCATCTTCAGAGTAAACAGTTTTGTGAGGCTTAGTGCAAGCTTTGAGCAAGTTCAAGTAATGATTTTAATTGAGACGAATCATTCTCATAGAAATAAATTGTAAAATAAATTCATCGCAAAACTAAAACCACCGTGCCATCGTGGAACGCGCAGCACAGGCGTCGCAAAAGGTGGAAGAGCAATCTTAGAGACCATTTTTTAAACAAAATTTCTGGGTAAATGCGGCAAGCTCACTTGCAGAATACCCACTCAAGTCATGATTGCGTGCTGTAGAGAGGTATTCAATATGCCATATTTCGTCATTCTTCAGAGAAGCATGGTACCCGTTACACACTTTTACACACAATTTTACACACGTTACACACAATTTTTTTATGTTGCGCCTGACGACAACGAAGTATGTTGCATGAAGTTTTTGTAATAGAATGTAGCATTTGACGAACTCTGCGTTACACAATTTGCGTTGTGTGACGCCTGGCTGTTCCTTTAATGTTCTCAAACGCTTTATAATCATATTAACGCGATTACTTTCCTGACATCAAGTCTCCCTAAGGCCAGTTTGCAACGGAGCTTCAAGCACCAGCTTCGCTCTATGGCATACTGGGCTGGGCTCTCATTGTGTCCCCTTAGTGTTTTTAAATGCAGAGCTTTTCTTTGGGTACTCCAGGCACTTTGACCTGTCTGTCTGTGAGCGAGTATGTGCCACTGGTATGCTGGTATGTGCCCCATGTGATCGACACTATCTACCCAGAATGGCGAGAACAGACATGGACAATTTTTACGCGTGAGGGTTAAGAAAAAGCTACATTGGCAGTGTTGACCAGACGAATGCAACGACTCAATGTCGTTGCAGAAAGAATGAAACCCAAGCATTCTGCGTGGCAATCAATTATTTCGCCACAGAGTCATGCCAGTTCTTGGAACTACTTTTCAAATAGACCCTAATGTCACGAAACATCAATTCTGGTTGGCGCGCTGGCTATCCAATGTTATAAAAATTACATATGTACTCCCATGATGCAGCCGTCACGTAGGGTTGACATCAATGCAGGGATCCTTCGGTGCAAGGATCCCTCGATAACAAGATCCAGCGACTTGAAGCTGCGAACTTCACTGACAAGTTATTGACCGCTGTCTCCGTAGCGCTTTTGCAGAAAGCGAAAAGTGAAGGTACTAGAGCTGCCACAGGGAAACAAAAAACCGAAATCGTAAGACCTGCAGAGATTTCTCATGTTAATAGGGTCTCCAACATTGTGAAAATGTGGGGGACAGTACGGGGTACTCATCGCCTTTTCCGCGCCCGTAAAACTGGCTTAGTTGTGCCCGAGATATGCTCGGGAGTAGGTGAGACGGCAGGAATCCAGCAAGAAACATGGCAGGACTTACAGGATGCATGAAATTTCTCTATCTAGTGGTAACCTGTACGTTGGGCAGACCATGCACTCTATTAAGGAGCCAGAGAGCATGAAATAAATATAATGGATTACTTGGCGCATTTACCTGTGCATATTGCAAAACTTACAAGTGTCGACTACGGTTTAAAGACATCAAGATCCTAGGCAGGTATCAAACTGTGCTTGAGTTGATGGAAGCCTATGGTATTGATTTGATACGTGGGGTTTAATGTCCCCCCAAGAATTATATAAATATTTGAGACGCCGTAGTGAAGGACTCTAAAAAAGTCAATCACCTGGGGTTCTGTAACGTGCACCCAAATATGAGCACATGGGCCTACAGCATTTTCGCCTCCATCATAAATGCAGACGCGGCAGACGGGATTCGATCCCGCGACCTGCGGGTCAGCAGCCGAGTACCTTTGCCACTAGACCACCGCGGCGGGGCAAGCAGAATGGTATCAAAAAGAGATTGCTCGATAGCTGATAGCGTAATGCTGTGTGAAAACTGCGCATGTCTGTATGTTGTATACTTTAGGATTTGCGGTCATTATATTTAGTTCGAAGTGCCGCATGTTCTTGTCGTTCTGCGTTTCTTTACTCTGTGTTTGCGTTATTTCGTGGCTAAAGTATGTCATTAAGCAAGTACCAACTAGGCCAACAAACAGTCTTGATTAACGTCAATTGTAGTTAGGTGCCACCAGCTGAAGTTGATTTAGGTAGCAGTGTTTAGGGCTACCGTTCTCGCAAGCTGCACACCAGCTTATACCGCTTGCGGTGTTGCTAATATCCATCTTGCTGTTGGCATCGTTACGTAACTGGAAATAACTAGTTATATAAAACATATGCGGCTGTTCAACGGGTGTACATATTGCCGCGACAGGTTGGCCACGTTCAAGTAGCCCGCCGCTATGATCGTAGCACGAGCACCAGGCAAGACCCGGCTGGCAGGCGCCACGCGTTCGTGCGCTCGGGCTACGAGGACGAGAAAGACAGTTCGATATGTGCCACTCTGCTACTCGGACTTCGACGATCATAGTCATTAGACTCATGGGCTCAAGTTCGCCTTAATAAATACTTGTTTTTAGCCTGTCTGCCTCGGCATCGCTACGATATAGTTAGCGCCCCTTGGTGACATTTCGCTCAGTAAAATTACAGCTGAGTCACCTTCCATGCGCATGCTTCGCATAACACCCATTTGCAAGGTACGTGGGATCTCCCGAATTTTTATTTTTTATTTATTTTTATTTTTGTGAAAGTAGTTACAGACACCGGTGGCAGCTGACAACTACGGCGCACGAGACCCATGTTGAGATCTCTCATCTAGCTTTCACTGTAAAACTATAAAACTATCAATGAAATAGTATTGAAAGAGTGGCGCACATTGACGTATTGCAGTTTTCGATTTTCGCCGAAAATAATTCCAGAAATATAGGTGCTTTCCTTAAGGCACCCCGCAAGTGGTTCAATGAGGGGCATCTGTGCCAACGACTACTTCTAGAGATGCCCATTTTTTCTTTACTATTCATGTCGTACCTTTGTGTGACGTTCAACCTCTCGCTTGAAACGCCTTTACCTTGGTTCTAATAAAACATCATGAAATCTTTCGGGTGAGTTATTGATTGACCTTGTCTCTCGTTTGTAAGGTAGCAGATGTCAACTTCTCGTTATAGGAATGCTAGCTCTTGTGGAAGAGACCATGCGAAACCCTTTATTTCACGGAAACCATTCGACTTGAGCTTAATGCTATTAAGCGCGTGGGGTATAGAAAACTAAAGCCTTACTTAGTTATGGTGCGACCGACTTTTCTTTAGCTAATGACTTTGCCGTAAAAATAAATGCGCCCAAGTTTCATGCTGGTATTATTACATTGTGAGGTCTATGATATGCATAATGCAAATTGACGCGTGTTAATTTTGAAATGCACGGAAATGTAGCTAACTTAGACTAAATCTTGATGTAGCGGATTTGTAAACGTTCCAAAAATGTTGCTTTAACCATCTTTTATCATTAAAGAAATATACTGTCGTTTTCTGAGAATTTCACGTGTGTTTGCGTGCACCAAAGTGATATCGACCCGCCAGCTTTATCGACCAAGCGGGACTACAAACAGATGGAAGTATTACTCCGCAAGTTTTGTTGGAATCCGTTTTTTTTTCTTTAAAAATGCCGCTGCGTGCATATGACGGTCGTGGGTGCGGAAAAAACGGAAGTGGGTGTGAACTGGGAAAACGGATCTCGCGTGAACGCGACGAGACAGAAACTACAGACCAAAAGCACTGGCTTTATATGTATTTACTAGAACTCAAGCAGAAACAAAAGCTGCTGGGCCGGGAACACGCACGCAAGCTCGTGCGAAAATGGAAGGAAGCAGACAAAGGGAGAAAGCAGGGAGGCTAACCAGAAAAGCATCTGGTTGGCTGCCTACACTGCGGGATTAGAGAAGGGGAAGAGAAATATGGCAAAGAGGAAAGAGAGAAGAAAAAATAATGGAAAAGAGGAGAGTGAGGCAGTAAATTCACTGCGGCGTGATAATCGTGTCTAAGCTGAGAACCAGCTGCCTTGATGTGCTCGTGAATATTTCTCAGTATTTACGCCACGCTTTCATACGGAGAAATTGTCACGAAAGAGCTCTTCTCTTAGAAATGACGGCATCCGCGTTAGTGTTGGTGGGGTTGGTTGTGAGCGAAGATTCATTTTTGTTTGCTACCGAACAATTAAGAAAGCGGCAAATATATTAAATAAAAAAATTGGCCCCGTATCTGCATGTTAATCTGCAAATGTCGTCGAAAGACGATAATCTTGCGTGTGAAGAGGGTGAACACTTAATTGATGCTCTGCGCACGAAAATTGGTGAATGGTGTTCTGGAGACAGTGCCTCGAGCGTGCAGCGGAGGAGAACGTGCGCATCAAGTCACGTCACACGTGAGACATGAGCGCCATCTGACAGTTTTCTTAGAAAGCGAACTGCGCACCTCCGAGACAGGCGAGCGCGCCTGTCTCAGAGGTGATAAGGTGTAGAATGCAATGCGACGGGTAGGTGCCACCACCGTGTCGTCCTAGCAAAGCGTTGGAAACGCTCGCCTTTTCGTGCAAGCGTTATATTGTCAGCGCAGCGTGATAAACGCTATGGTCTTTTAAAATTACTCATCTAATGCTTTTCTAGTAAAAGACACACATACAGAATATATACGTGTTGGTATGGTGCCCCATAAATGCGCAATGATTGATTTTTAATTGACAATCGCACAAGTAGGAACGCTGAATCTTGAGCAATATTGGTGGGCGCTGCGGATGGGGTTGGCCATTTGGGATATCGGCTGGTGCCTTTCAGAGTACGCGGTGCCGTTAAGAGTGCACAAACAGACAAATGTACAGAGAGACAGACCAAAATTTTTGCGTCGGAGGTCCCCAAGAAAGACTATCGTCTTTAAAAATTACATTGTCTCCAGCAAAAAGAACCACGTGTACATTCGAAGCAGCGGAAGCTAACGTTTACGCTGACGGCAGCGTTGAAGCTGGCGCTCATCGCGGCGTTGCGCAGGAGAGGAACCTGGGAAGGCGCAAAGCACGCGGTGATGGACCGGTGTTTCCTACTGAAACATGCCAATCGTTGCTAATGGTCAATGAGAGACAGAAGACTTCCTTAGGGTCAAAGACCTGTAGTCCACTTTTGGTTAACGCGCATGCCACGAATTCATATTGTTCAACAATAAGGCCCAGAAGAAATCTCCCACCGGCACTACCTTGGAGGTCAAGATACAGTGCCTCTATATACGGGATGACCAGTGAATGGTTGTGAAGCGACAGTAGTCGGTGTTTTCTATCAAGAGATTCGCTATAAGACACTGCCTGCGTTGGAGGTGCGAGGCCAGAGAGGGGGAGGGAACGCTTACGCACTATGGTTCTGTAAACGCCGCTGGGCGGGATGTCTACAGGAGAGAGAGGGAGTGAGTGTAGGCTAGCAGACGCTGCCTGCATCAGCGTTGCAAGGCGAGAGTGTCAAGCGTAGAATAGAAGGGGATGCGCATGCGCAATAGGGGAGTTAACGCTGCTGAGAGAGATGCCTAGGGGAGAGATAGGGGGGAAACAAGCATAGGAGAGGCGAGAATGGGAGAGCTGGTCACGCCGCACACTGAAATCACCTCGACCATAAGACGCTTCGCATCTAAAATCTTCGGCTCTAGAGAAAATTGAACACAGGCCTTCTGTGTGGCAAGTGGTTGTTACACCACAAAGCCACGTCATTTATTGACACTACTTGAACACACGCACGCACGCACATGCAATTTTCGTGGTATACCATAAACTGGCAACCAAAGTGTTTAGTACAAAACAGTACGTTTCATGCAGCATCACAAAGAAATGCATAAACACGCCTTTTCCTTCAGCCAATGTCTCGTTCCGCGAGCATGTCTGAGTGCATATTTTCATTGTATACATAAAGCAGGTGTTTCATTTGCCTCGCCCTAAAAGAGCATCACTCCGATGCCACAGCTGGGCCATGTCACTTCGTACAATGGACAGTAGCTCGCAGAGTCACTCTTGCGTACGGCGTTATGTGCACTACGTGCACGACTAGGTCCTTGAGAGCTATACCTTGTACTGAGGCGGCTTTTTCGGGCGACCTAATATAACTTGGTGATCGCTGCACTCTATAATGTCCCAAGTATCTTCTCATCAACTTCTCGCATGGTCCCGGTACTTGCCCAGCGTCCACACCCCTACAGGTCTATGGCGTAGATTATAGAGACCTGTGCTGGACTCTTGTTGCTATATTTGCACACGAGCGAGCTGTTTGGCTTCTTCTACGCATTGATTAAATTCGTCGGCGTTCGGGGGGAGGGGACTATCGTGTTTTCAGCCTTATCAGCAAGATGGTGCGACGAGCACACGGCGGCTTTCATCTCTCACGCGTACTTTGGCCCCACGAAAAGGAGGGGAGTGGACGATCTTTCGCGCACCCTTATCTCGCTGTCGGAGGAGGGGAAGATCGTACGTCTTGGCTGGCTTAGGCTTTACCTGGAACGATTCTGTTGCAGTTACCGGGCGCACAAAGGTCACCGCAATCATTCTGAAAAGCACACCCTTTTCGCAAACGAAGACTGTGCAACGATTGCAGTGACCTTTGTGCGCCCGGTAACTACAACAGAAACATTCCAGTGAAAGCACAACGCCAGCCAAGACGTACGAACGTCTCTACCGCGAAATAAGGGCGCACGAGTGAGCGTTGACGCCCACCCCTCTCCGTGGGGAAAAGTGCGCGCTGAAGATGAGAGCGCGTGCCATGCGCGCTCATCGCGCCATGTCACTGGTAATGCTGAAAACACGATAGTTCCCCGGAGGTATCCATCATCAGCTGTAAGTGGTAGATATAAATAGCTTTCCGCTTCAACGTTGAAGGAAGGGCTCTTGCGTAGCTCAGTGGCTAACGCCTTGCACTCAAAAGCAAAAGTTCGGACGTTCGATTCTGCCTGCTGGAGTCTTTCTGAATTATTTTTCTTTCATGCGTTTTCAAACACACGCACACACACACGCACACACACACACACACACACACACACACACACACACACACACACACACACACACACACACACACACACACACACACACATATATATATATATATATATATATATATATATATATATACGTCGAGAACTGAACAGCACGTGATAAGAACCGTATGTGGACGTACACGGAACGTTGGTTTCGTTCTCAGTGTTGACAGTGGTTCTTCCTCTTTTTTACTTTCTTGCTTTCCTTTCTTTTTCTTTTTCGTCTTTTTTCTTCCCCCTTTTTTGTTTTTTTGTTTCTTCTTTTCTTTTTTAGTTCTCTCTCACTCTCGCAAACATCGTTCAAGGCGAGAGGGACGCGGCAGCAACGAAGTTTGGAAGTTCATGTCAGTATAACTCATCCCCTGATGAAGGGAGGACCCCTCCCGAAACTGTTGGGAAATATATTTATCCTTGTTGACAACGCTCCCGTTGTGCCATATCCCATGTATATATATATATATATATATATATATATATATATATATATATATATATATATATATATATATATATATATATATATATATATATATATATATATATATATATATATATATACGTTGAATGAAGTTGACGCCGGCGGAAATATCAAGCCGAGATTGTCCATATCATTGCTATCGCAATAAAATACGACAGGGCTTTTTGGGCTGTCTAGAGATGGGGATGGTGCTGTAATAACACCTGCATAGAAAGTGGGTGACCATCCAGTCGCCGCAATGCATTGGCAAGTACTTGTCTCTCTAACCGAATTGAGGACAGCGGCGCAGCAGGTGTTCGCTATTTTCATTGGTGCCGCAAACATCGCACGCCGCACTATCAGTCGGTCCTATTAACGAGATTTGCGCTTTACTGAGAGTAGCTCCCAGACAAAGGCGATAGAGAAGCGAAGCTTCACGTTGATGTAGGCCGTGTGGTGGCCGCAGTTGTAGTGGGTCAAGTTCATGTAGTCTGGTACATTGTACGCTTGGTGTCTTCCACTCAGTCAGTGTGAGACAGCGGGCCAGTTGACGAACTTGCCTCGCAGCGTCCGCTCTAAGAAATCGTAATTGGAAAGCTGTACGCTTCGTGATGTGACACGCGAACAGCATGATCTGCGGAAGCGTTTCTGCTGATACCACAATGCCTAGGTAACCACTAAAAGACGATGTCGTGGCCTTTTTGTATGAAAAAGTGAAGTTTCACGATTTTAAATGTCAACTGGTCGGTGTCATCCGGGTCGGAGAACTGACCGCAGGCACTGTAATAACGGTTTTGAGTCAGTAAACATGGCCCATTTATTTTGTTTTTATTCAAAATTGATGCGTTCCAGTGCACCACGCAGAGCCGTGAGTTCTTCCACTGTGGACGTCATCGCATGGGAAGTCTTAAAACGCAGAGTTACCCCTTGTGATGGTATAACCACTGCACCACCAGAACTTGACGAAGTAGTCGAGCCATTCATGCAAATGTGCACGTGCTTACTATATAGTTCAGGTCCAGTGGGAATAGTGACATTAAAGGTCGACGACAAAGCTAGGCCTTAAGGTCTACAATGTCTTCGTTGAGGTCACCGACTATGTAAAGTGATTGTGCTTGTAGGTGTTTTATATTGTTCCGTCACAATTATGACTGATGTTAGTCAATTTTTAAACTCCTTTTTTGTCTCACACTGCCGCACGTTACCCTAGCGTTGCGATATATAATGTAACCGTCACAACACCACGCACAAGCCTCGCGTTAAGGTGATTCGCTCCTAAAAGCAGACCACCTCCTCTGCTGTGCATGTCTGAGTATTTTTTGTTTCGGCGTAGCGAGTAATGTAGCCGGTCACCATAATAACCCAGTAGTTACCCGTACTATACGTAGAAAGTGACCCGAATGGTCCATTCGCATCTGGTCAAACGGTGCTCGTGGAAGCCAGATCCACCTGTGTTTGTGCAAAAACCTCTGCTTGTGAAAATGTTCGTAGTTTAATATGTGAACTAATGTTCATTTTAAAAGTTAATAAGCATGCCATGGCTATATCTGCTCGGGTACAATGATGCTGACGCACGCATCGACTGTCTAATGTCGGCGAAGGAGACGTAAACAATTGATTACATAAAACATCGAACTTTAACACATAAAAACCAGTTTCTCTCGTACACACGTGCAAATAACGCTAAGACGCACAGTTGTTTTTTTTACTTTAATTAGATAAGACCTTCATTCAGTTATTTTACAGAGGACATCAAAAAAAAATTAACTTCGCTTTCATGGCACCCTCATCATCACCATGCTTTGATGTCAACTAAAATCTTGCGCTACAAGAAACCAGCTGGGCTACGAATGAAAAATGGAACAAATATAACGAACATTTAAGAATAACGCTTTTATAAATACACAAGATAGGCAACATATGCCCATGTAGCCCGTTTTCGCTTTCGGGTATTGTGTGCCATATTGTATGCGACGGCCCGCTTTTTTGTATCTACTAATACGCCTGAGAGAACTGGGACAAACGGATACCTCCCAGTGGACACGTAGTCGCGTTTCTACACGGCAACTGCATTAGAAGGGGATTAATCGTTGGCGCTGAAGTACGGAGTTCCTCCAACAAAGGCGCCACAGTACACTCCTTATTGTGCTCGCCATCTGTACCTCCTTGCTAAATTTTGCGTGTCAAGGCTTGAACCGTGTCCTTCCAATGCACTTCATGTGCAATATCTATTGTCGAGAGTATTTTTTTAGTTACGTATAGCTTTTATATCTGTTGATTTATAATTATATGTGTCATGCTGTTCCTCTTTTGTTCGTATTGCCCTGCTACGAGTCTTATAAAAAGGGCTTTTTGTCTTGATTCACTACATTGCCATAATTTTAACGCGATAGCTCTAAACAGCTCTTTTCGCAGAGAGAGAGAGAGAGAGAGAGAGAGAGAGAGAGAGAGAGAGAAGAAAAAAAAATACCAGAAAGGTAGGAAGGTTAATTGGAATAATTAATTTGTGTAGGTTAATTCCTGTGTAGGTGTAGCTGTAGTTGGTTTTGAGCGAAAAACACTGTACGTGATTGAAAAATGAAAACATACAAATAAAGTAAAATGAAATAAATCTTATGTTCGAGTGTTAATCGAACCCAGCCTGCCTGCGTGGCAAGCAAATTTAGTACAGAGCTGGGTTTAGCTTATAACGGCATCAAACCACACACGTGCACACACGATGGACGACCCATTACAAAGCACTCGGATACATTTTATCATCATCAAGCTGCTAAATAAAAAAAAATTTCTGTTAATAAAAATTAGTTGTGGGTTAAGTGCTGTCATGTCTATTGCTTAGTTTTCTGGCCTCGTTTCACGTGTGCACGAAGAGCTTTTGTGTTAAACATGAATGTATTAAGGTGTAGGGATGATTCCAGCTTGCACAAGTGGAAGTTTCTTCGAGGCCACAGTGTATCGCTACCGAAGAGTGTGCAGTACTGGTTTTATACGTAAATACCTAAACGCGTCAAAGGCCAGTCGCACAGTCGTTCCAAGAGACACGCAAATGATTTGCTGCCACATTGGTACACACAGCAGAAAGCTAGAAATAAGCATGTTCATTTTACGCCCGTGGGCTTTCGCATCACTAAACGAACGAGTAAAAACAACGCATTGTATTCGTCCGATAGTGAGTCCATCATCAGCAAAATCAATGTTCATGCGTGAGAACTATGTCGTCGCACCGACGCAAGCTGGGAGTAAGTATGCGACGCGCCCTCGAATGAAAAACGAAGACCTTGTAAAGCTAAAGGAGTTCAAACATTTCTCTCTGTGTTAGTGAGTGCAATTGTCACGTGTCATCGTGCACGTGTCATCGCCCAGAATAATTCAACCTGGGATTCAGACGGAATATAAAAAATCATTTTATGTGATGTTAATCTGTAGTATTAACAACTGTAGGAGCAGTAGCAGCAGCGGTATTAGTGGTTGCATTAGCAATAACAGTGGTGGTGGTAGTGGTGGTGGAGTGAGCCTCGGCGCTCACTTATCTATAAGTGAATGCTTGCATCGTAGTTGATGTTTATTTTTGGGCTAACAATAGACTATCCGACAACACTTGCCACATGCGATCCTACATTACTCCTAACGAAGACAGCACAGATGATCTGGTTCGTGTTCCTGACATTTCAACTTAGATGAAAAAAAAAGTAGACTTCTATTAAGCCGCCACAGCAGGCTCGTAGTCAGGGAGGTACCCTACAGGCCCCCGTCATGGTTTGTTTTGCCGATAATAAATAATGAGATAGGCCTGTTTCTAGAATAGCTAAAGCCTTCAGCAGGGTTTACACTTCTTCCCCTCACGCAAAAAAAAAAAAAACCTTGCTACGGACCTGCACCACAGGTAAACCCCTCGTAGCTTTGGCGTCACAAGAACCCGTCGCTCAATCAAAATTGCAATGGCCTAGTGGTTATGACACTTGACTACTGACTTTCGGTTGTAGCAGCCGCATCTTTATCGAGGAAATGGCTGGAGACGCGTGTGCTTGGATTTTGTGAGATTTAAAGAGATAGAAGAAACAGGAAAAAGAGTAAAGGCAATGATGTTAAGAACTCTCAAAAAACTGCCTGCTGCCACTGGAGACAGGCATCGAAATCTAGAGAAAAAGGGATGGCAAGAGGGAGAGGGAGGCAGACACACTGTATCGCCCTCAGGATATAGACAGCCATTGGTGTATAACAGCTGGCACCGGTTTGAGGAAGTTTGTGCTTCTAGAATTTGAACTAGTGATTGTATTTAGATGCACGGTAAAGAACCAAATGTGCTCAAATTCAGAGTTCTATATGTACAGCGACTCTCATAAATATACCAGGCTTTTGGGAGTTGAACCCTAACAGCTAATGTCATATTTACCAATTAGTGGGCGTCAAATATCTTTATCATCACTGCTCTTGCTTTGCGTGTAAATTGTGCGATAATAAATTTCACTTCTGCAACCGAAAAAAACTTTCCTTAGTAGAAATAAGGAAAGCTGTATGTATTCTGTCATTGTATGAGGCTTTCTGGTATGGTCAGTGCCAGTCTCACGCACCAATATGCCCCATTTAGACACCGTTAAAAGACGCTTTAAAGCACCTTTGTCTCCACGGAATTAAAGTTTTCGCATTGTGCACAGTGTCATGTATCTTTGCGCAAGCACAATATTATACGCTGCAGTCATCAATTTCACCATAATGTGTTGCTCCGAATCACGGGGGAGAAATTTTATATTAAACTGGGCAATTGCAGAATCAGTTTGGTATTGCACGAGGGCAGCCACGCCACGGCGCTTCAATTTCACGGTTTCCAATTTAGCGTCCTGAACACACCTAGTTGGGGCAATAGTTTTGCTAAGAAAGAGAAACAAACTGTCAAAACATAAAGGCAATCGAGCAAATCAAAACGCGTACAGCAGTTCTGTCCAGATGCATTCTCTTTCCAACGTAGCAATCTGTGAAATTTGGCTCTTGCGAAACACCTTATAACACGATTATTTACGGCGGCCAGGGGAACCAAACTAAATGAATTCTTGAGGAGTCGCAAAACTTTAAAGCTCTGCCTGTGTCAATTCCCTTCTTTCCTGTGACCTGGCATAAACTGTCGCTGAAGACTGCTTACTTTGTTTTTAAAGAGAAATCATTTGAGATGGTAGTATTTTTATTTTTGAAGTAAGGTGATTTTGCTAAATCAAATGTCTTTTTCAGCGTGTATGAAGTGTGAACGTTGTGAAAGACTTCACAGCTGTATAATTAACGAGTTAGGATATGTTAGAATCCTTATTTTGCACTGCGATGCAGCAAGCGACTTCACAGCATTGTTTACAGCAATGCTTATAGCGAGCGATGTAACAAGCTAGGTTTATTACAGCATCTGGACATGCAGCTGCAAACTTTTTTCCTTCAACAGCTTGTGCAATGTTCGAAATTTGCGACATTGCGCGCGCATTACAGCATGTAAAGCCGAAGAAAATTGGGGGCTGCGTCTGCTGCGAAAGACTCCTGACGCATTCGTAAGGGCCGACGACTCATTCTCAATAGCACGTGGTGTAAATAAAACTACTGTTTGTTGCAACCATTGCAGACCACGCTCTCTTTTTGTTATCGGTGCAATCAGATAGTGCCCACACAGTTCAAATGGGCAGAGTAAAAACGAAACCAAAATATGTTTGCGGCAGCCAAGAACGTAATCGCGATGGCGACCGCACCTTTCCGAGCAGCCTCTGTCAACAAGAGATGAAACGTGGTGGCAAACACAAATCATAAAGAACTCCGGCCTGCCTGTCGTTGCCGGACGGTCCACGGATGGCGATGCAGACTGCGCCACATCGTTTCGGTTGTCCGCAAACGTTCTTCTCGCTCTTTATCGTCGGCTGTTTGCGGTGATTTGTGCTTGGCGCACTCCAAGGGTCGTGCGAAATAACCAATGCTTATAACTAACGAAGGTAAGATTAGCAAGCTTTTACTGTAATAGAGTGATAGTGTTAAAAAGCCCATGTGGCAGCGCGACGCTAACTACAATGCCACAAAGCAGCCCTTCTCCAAAATATTAACAGCCAGCCATTTATATACGTACACCATGCCATCGACCATACCATGCAGAAGGCACCGGTTCTCGTCCGATCACCGAAGCTAAGTAGCATTGGGCTCATTGAGTACGTAGGAGGTATTTATGTATACCATGTACAGCTGACGATTCTAAGAGCACGGCAACTTCAGCACGTTTCCGTCATTAGTCGCGAGATGGCGCGCGCGCTTGTCGTGCCATCTCGCAACAGTACCGATAATTTGCAACAGTACCGAGAAGTGTGAAGGGCAAATAACATGGGAGGTAGGAAGGCTGCAGTCGACGATAGATTATGCACTGATGTCACATAGGATGTATGATAAGCTCAGGGGAATGCACATAGATGAAGGTGGCTCCAGAAGTATGGGTAGTGATCACAAACGTATCAAGCTAGGTCTTGGAAGTTCAGTGGAAGTGGGAAGGAGACAAGATGAGCAACTACAGGAAAATTTTTATCCAGAAAGGCAAATTTAAATAGCCACTAAACAAATTGAGAAAGTAATCACGGAGGATAATAAGACAGTGTGGACATACACGAATCTAATTAGACTATTTGAGCTAGAGCTTGCTAAGACGCGTGACAAGTCACCCCGGAAAAGAAGACACAAACCCAAAAGTTGGTGGGATGAGGAAGTCAAGAGAGCCATAGCAAAACCCCAGGAAGCCTCTAGGGAACACAGACATGCTAAGCAGTGGGGTGAACCGACAGATGATGTTGAAAGAAAATGTGAAACCTTTCTAAGCTGTACAAGGGATGCATCCCTTCTGATCAATGAAAAGATTAGAAGAAAGAGAGCTCAGTGGCTGGCAGAAGTACATAAAAAAGATAGAAAGGCAGCTGCGAAATTTTGGAACCATCTAAACTCCCTAAGAAATGAGACGAGCCTAGAGCAGAGTTTTATAACTACAGCCCAAGGTGCTAGGCTAGAAGGGGACGAAGCTATTGAATATATAAGAACAAGGGTGACAGAAAAATTTCAACAAAGAAGTACTTTATGCACCATAATAGACAAGGACGAATCAAGTGGTGCAATGGCTCCATTTTCACAACGAGAGTGGGAAAGGGCTGAGAAAAGGGTTCCTAGTAGTACATCAACAGGCCCAGATGGCATTCCAATTATGCTGAAAAAGACATTAGGTCCGAAGTCTAAGCAGGCTTTGAGAGAGGCAGTGAGCAAAATAATAATCGATGGTGAAGTTCCAGATGGATGGAAACTTAGCAGGATGAGCATGATCTATAAAGGAAAGGGGGACAAAGCTGACATAAACAACTACCGTCCTATAACAGTGACATCAGTGGTCTACAGGCTGGCGATGCAGATTAGAAAGGAAAGACTGCAGGCATGGATAGAGGAGGAGGGGGTGCTGGGGGAACTGCAAAATGGGTTTCGGAAACACAGGAGGTTGGAAGACAATCTGTTCTCACTGACGCAGTGCATCGAAATAGCAGAAAAGCACCACAGGCCCCTGTGGCTAGCATTTTTGGATATCAAGGGAGCGTACGATAGCGTGGTTCAAGAGGAATTGTGGGGAATACTGGACACACTAGGCGTGGAACATGTAGTCACTAATCTTTTAAAGGATATCTATAAAGGTAACAAGGTAGTTATAAAGTGGGAAAAACATGTATCCAAGCCTGCAGAGGTAAAACGGGGGCTTAGGCAGGGGTGTCCCCTGTAACCCTTATTATTCGTAATGTACCTAGAAGGATTAGAGGCCAAATTAGAGGGAAGTGGACTGGGCTTCAACCTCTCTTTAGGTAAACAACGAAAACATATTGATCAGGCACTACCAGCATTAATGTACGCAGATGATATAGTGCTAATGGCCAACAAGAACGAAGATTTGCAGAGATTGATGGACATCTGCGGTAATGAGGGAGATAGGTTAGATTTTAGATTCAGTAAGGAAAAATCAGCAGTCATGATTTTCAATGACAACGAAGGTAGTGAGCTTAGAATACAGGAGGTCACGCTAGAGATAACAGACAAATACAAATATCTGGGCGTATGGATAAGCAATGGGACCGTGTACCTGAGGGAACACGAAATATACGTGACGACTAAAGGTAACAGGAATGCAGCAGTGATGAAAAATAGGGCACTGTGGAATTACAATAGGTATGATATGTTGTGAGAGGAATATGGAAAGGGGTCATGGTTCCTGGGCTGACGTTCGGCAATGCAGTCTTGTGCATGAGATCAGAAGTTCAAGCAAGATTAGAAATTAAGCAACGTGGAATAGGTAGGCTTGCTTTAGGAGCTCAGGGCAATACACCAAATCAGGGAGTACAAGGTGATATGGGATGGACATCATTTAAGGGCAGGGAAGCTAGCAGCAAGATAAAATTTGAGAAGCGATTGAGAGAAATGGGGGAGGAGCGTTGGGCTAGGAAGGTTTTCAGCTACTTGTACATGAAGAATGCCGATACAAAATGGAGGAAGCGAACCTGAAAATTTACTGGTAAATACTTAGAAGACAGCACGTGGCCAAACCAAAAAGAACTATCAGTTAAGAAGAAAGTGAAGGAAACGGAGATTGACATGTGGAGAATGGGCATAATTAAAAAGGCCGCACTAGAGATCTATCAAACATTTAAGCAGGAAATTGCCAAGGAAAGGATCTATGATAATACTCGGGGTAGTTCTCTACTGTTTGAGGCCAGGACGGGAGTACTGCGAACCAAGACATATCTGGCCAAATACGAAGGGGTAGACACAGTATGCAGTGCGTGTGGAGAGGAAGAAGAAACTGGCGAACACTTGATAATGTTCTGCAAAGGGCTTCACCCTATAGTTCAGGATGATGGCGCAGAGTTTTTCAAAGCACTGGGGTTTAGGGACCGGGAGGGCAAAATAGACTTTAAGTGGGTAGACTTAACTAGAAGGAGGTTATCTGATGGGTGGCTAAAGTCAAGGCACGAGTAAAAATTAAACTCTTCACTGCAAAGTACGAATCTTCAAACTCACTTTTTAAGGAAAAAAATATATCTAATTTATGGTTCAATAAAGATTACGGCTTGGTGGCGCTAGCCACCGCCCGATCTAAAGGGTACAGCCATATCCATCCATCCATCCGTCCGTCCGTCCGTCCGTCCGTCCGTCCGTCCGTCCGTCCGTCCGTCCGTCCGTCCATCCGTCCATCCGTCCATCCGCGCCCCCTTGCGTGTCGCTGTTTGGGCGCGCCTCTACATGACGAGGTCGCAGTGTTCTCTAGCGTAGTAGGTGCGCGCGCTTGCTTTTGTCGGGATTCGGGTGCTTTGTACTTTTTCTGCTTGCACCGCAAGTGTGCTGTGAAGTAACAGTAGTTAAAGAAAGCACGAACGTCGTTTGCCTTGCTGCCGCAGCCGCGTTTACGAGAAGAGTGCGCTGCTCACACACGTAGTAAGAAGTGTGACCGTTGTTCACACACGTCCTGTGTACACCTGCCCGTTGACTTAGTGCGTCTTTCTTTCTGTTTGAGCAGCGCGCTTCAAGTGCCAAGCTGTGACAGCTGCTTCTCCGCGCTCGTCCTGTGTATGCTCATTCCGTGCGTGCTTTTTGCATGAGGTGTGCGCTGCAAGTTTCGAGTTGCTTGCCGTTCCTTGCGTCACATTGTAATTTATTACTGCGGCATCCATTATTTCGCCCTTGTGGTGAAACAATGCCCAATGAATGATCAACTAGCTCAGCGGGACACGTTTCATTTTCGCATTATACTCATTCCTCAAAGATGGATCAACCCCGTTTTTTTTATAACCCTGTGCTACGAAGGCAGTGCACGATGCATTCGCTTGCTTTTATGGGCGTTTCACCCCCTTGCAAACTTTCGCGAAGCCGATATTCCACGCCCTGGTCAGCTGTTGTATTCCCGCGCCAGTGCCCCGTGAAGCTCGCCACGCTCTCCGTGGCGGTGCGGTTGTACTGCACGCTACAAAACAGTACCTGGCTTTGGTCAATACCTTCCGATCCTGCCACTCCTACAGCTCAGCACTCTCTTCATTGTGAAACGTGCCAAGTACGTATAAAAGTGAACCGACATTGTTTCTGGTTCCCGCTCCACTGGTTTGCGCGTTTGTACAATAAGTTTCGGCAGGCCGTAAAAGAGCCGCCATTACTATGCGTTTGGAAGAAAAGGTGAAACGGAGAGACAAATACAAAAGCGAAACTTCGAGGACATTAGCCGGTCGATGCCGCTTTCGCATGTGCTGCCGCTTGTAAAGATAGCGCTATGGCTTGGTAATCTAACACCCGAATCAACTCTGGGACGTTATTGTGTTTGATTCAGAGGAGACGCAGTTGCGCAGTCGGCCGACACCCGAGTACTCTTTCGGCTCTCCTGCGTCTGTTCTAAATTTTTATTGGTCCCCACAAACAAAAGGTGGAGATGATTGTCGTTTTATGACGCAGACATCGTAGGCCTGTCACGTGGTATCACACAAACCCTTGTCACATTTTACTAAACATTTTTTTATCCACAGAGAGATTTCAAAACGTGAAATTCCCAACTTGTTTAATCGGTACCCGTAGTATATTTGTCATTTTTGCCATTTTGGACATTTGTGCCGTTGACTTTGCCATTTTCGACACTGTGAAAGGGCTGTTCTTTCATGTGAGTTTTCTGAGAGATCGACATAGCATGAACTGACTGCACGGCAGTGCTTGCCTTTTTAGCGTTAATTTTCGCGTTTATTCCCCCTTTGCTGTCAGACATGACCTATCACTTAAAAACAGTAGAAGTGCACTGAAAACGAACACACAAAGGCGGCTCACAGACTCACAGCCCTATGTGTGTGAGCCTTCTTTTTGTCTTCAATTTCAATGCGTTTTTGCCGTTTTTAAACGTTGAATAGCAACGTGCCGTGATGTCCGCCATGACGTATAAGTGCAAGAAAGACGTCTGAGCCTGCTGGAATATTAGCAGTTTGTTTTAACTTGTTTCACGAACTTTACAAAAGCAGCAGATAACGCTTCTCCTGGCATGCAACATAGTCTTAAATTTGTTTCCTTGATCCTCGTAAAATATTTCCAGCTTTAAGAACGAAATATTTATCGTAATATAGATTCTATCTCTGCAATTTGACAGCCCTTATGTTCTCACATCTTTAAAAACGGAAGGTGATAAGGTAACAGAGCCTAGGTTACTTGACGTGAAAGTCTTGTTGTTTTTCTTTCAAACATTGTCTGTTAAATCTCTTGAAGTCTAATAAAACGTGGGGGATTTTTAAGAGAACGTGACCACCCTGTAACTTCTTTGAGATAATAAAATGATTCGAATAGCACACGAAAGCAAGAATAAATGATCCACAATCGCAGTCCGGGCTGCTTGCGGCCCTGAATAACTGTCACGTTTTCTGAGAACAGACAACGAAAGTAAAGGAATGTCATTAATAGTAATTGTAATGTACATTCACATTAGAGTTACTCCTGATAACGTCTCCTATACTTTCCTTGGTATAATTGTAAGATTGTTCTCAGTAATATTGTGCCTAACAAAGATAAGTGAACTCTCGAATTTCCGCTTTTCTCCTTCACTCTTACGTTTAAAATGCACGTACATACCCCATAATGTATACCGACAGTGGAATTGACAACGCAGTAGCTCAGTTGTTAGAGAATTGAACCTATGTGTGTGTACTTAGGCAGAAGAGCACCATTGACAAAACAGATTCACACTTTTATATACTGACTAATGGCCAAGTGATCAGCGACACTCTCTTAATCTGAAGTGGCTGCAAGACTCGACAGGCAACGTAACGTAGAGAAACATCGTACAGCAGATATACTCCTAACATGGCGTAGTACGTTTTGCCGTGACATCTGGTATGTACGTAGCCTTTGCCTCATTTTCCCTCTACGAGGTCCCATTACACTTCAGATGCGTCACCATTGTGAGCACTGCTTGATTAATGTTCTTCCTCATAGGCCAGCGAGTTGAAGCAAGGGAGACACAGAACCACTTGGGTTCGTCATGGCCAGAAAATGGAGCTTTTCTCCACCTCCTTTATAAAAGCATCCGGCTGTACCTGCATAACGAAAGACATTGCTGCAATGCAGAATCATCATCTCAGTCCGTTCGTCGCTTCCGGCTGTTCGAGGCTACAAACCCTCGACGTCATTGCTTGCGTTTGTATAGGCGTACTGTGTTTATGACATTTAAGCCAGCACTGTCTTTCTTTCTATGAGAACTGCTCACGCAGAACAGATTGCTTTGCACCGGAATTCATAGTGCCTGTGTGCTTGCTACGTGAAATATTGCTGCACGGCGCACCAATATAACATCAACGTTGGGTGGAGCGTAGGAAGCTTGCAAATTCTATAAAAATACCGTTGGTAAAACCGATTCACACTTCTATACGCTGGTCAATGACCTATTGATCAGGTCCCTGGCGCTTCCATTTGTTTTCATATATAGACCATCCTTCGATGTTTACACTATGTACATCCTCTTTTCCGTTTTTTTTTTCATTTTTCTGTTTTCCATTGCATCCAAAGTTGTTGTAGTGACGTACATTCCCCGCGGAATCATACGTAATGACAAAGCAATGTAGGCGGGTTCTCATATCATGTGTGCGGCAAACGCTGCACGTTATACTCTATATATTAATTGAGTAAATATGTAGTAACTCGGTTGTTGCCGCTGCTTGTCTTTGATGGTATTAATAAAATAGCTACATGGTAGTTCTATGGTAATATTGTGGTAATATGAAGACATGAATGTGCTGATGTGGCATCGCCATATCGATTCGCGGCTGTTGAAGACCTCTTCTGGGGCATTGGAGAATAAAAATACGTGCTTTCTTTATTTAGAGGTAAAGACCATTACTCATAATTACCAGCCTCACTGCACTCATAGCACGGCAAAGGCTTCTCCTATGTTCCGCCAATCAATCCGGTTCTCTACTTGTAGCTACCCCATTGTGCCCACAAACTTCTGAATCTCACCCGCCCACCTAAGTTTCTGTTTGCTCCTCATGCGTTGGACTTCTCTTGGATTTCAGTCAATGACACTTTATTACTAGCGGTGACCTCGCCCACGTTTTCTTCTCGATTTCAACTTGATTTCGGATACGCGCCACAGGAGTTGGGTAAGCCCCACAAAAAAAAACTAAAACAACGGACTTATAGAGAGAGATGGAAAGAAACAAAGGGAATGATAGAAAGGGAAATTAAGATAGAGAACGTGACCCAGAAAACATATTAGACAGAGAAAGAAATAAATGCAAGGAAACAGACACGAAAAAGGAAGTACAGAAAACGGAGAGAAACAGAATGGTATGGAAAAAAACTTTTTGTTCTGCAGGACGCGGTTAGCGCGTAGAGGTAGTCTCCCACGTAGGGACCGACAGGGAATACCTGGTGGCCGCTTCGTGTGCCTGCTGGATCACTGGTCGGCGAGAAATGAGCTTGTCAGGGACCTTTCCCACTTATTTGAGGTTGAGTCGAAAAAATAAAGAAAAATAATGAGAAGAACGGCCACGCGGCTGCGCTTTTTCTTCAACTTTCTTTCATTTGTTGATAATTTTTTATGCCAAATAGGCAGAGAACATGCCCCATTTTAATCAAATGTAAGTAAAAATGTAATAAGTAAAATTTCCGAAATTAATCTTTCGAAGTGAGTTATTGCAATACTACAATTGGCAGTTCGGAAAAGTTTTCACGACATTGCTCATTAGCGTAAAAACTAACTTATTTACTGTATTTCGACTACTACCAAGTGTAGTTCCTAGCAATTATCTGTCCGCATTGTTAATATGGCATAGGTACGCAAACTTACTCAGGCTCCACGTGGAAGCGCACGCTCAAAGAAATGCGAGAGGTGCCAAACATAGTTTCCTAAAATTAGCTAGAGGGGACTCTGGCGCTGTCATCGTTCAGCGACCATGGGAATGATGGGTAGTACACACATTTGCCTAGTCTTCGTACTTGCGGGTGGCGAATCGTACTTGCGGCTTCGTTTATTGCTGTGTTTCGGTTTTGTTTTGAAAGAAAGATTCAACCTTTTTGAACTTCGTGACCCGATTTGGAAAGGTAAGTTTAAAAGAATAAGATGGTGAAGCGCAACTGCTGAACATTTGCTAATATTTGTTTCGTAAGAAAACAGTTCCAAGCCACACTAACACACATGGATCCTAAAGCAGGCCAGAAGTACGAATATTAGACAAATGTGTGTACTAACAATCATTACCATGCTCGCTGAAGCGCCATGCGTTGCAGCTCCCATAGACATTAGCGCCAGAGTTCCCTCTAGTGTATAATGGGAAACTCTATGGCGCCAAACGCGAGAGTCCGTTGCGCCATCTTGCTGCTGATGATAAAAACGCGGTGAAGTTAAGGAGCCCTGAGGACTGCCAATGATGTATATAAACAGCTCTCCGTTAGCAAGATCGACAAAGTATGCTCAATGGCTTAGCGTGGACTTAACAGTAATTCTTTTTTCAAAGTTCTCTGCAATATGTCCCAGAAAAAAACCTTGCTCCAGCAATCTACAGACACGTGTTAAACTGTTTTCAATTTAGTATATATGAGCTACAATATGTGCCCCATTGGACGAATAATCCCATATCCTGCAACCATCTTTTAACTGGTAAGGTGCCAGTGTGTAACTCGGGGCGAAAACGTTTGACCCCT
The DNA here is from genome assembly GCF_043290135.1 of Rhipicephalus microplus. NCBI lineage: Eukaryota > Metazoa > Arthropoda > Arachnida > Ixodida > Ixodidae > Rhipicephalus > Rhipicephalus microplus. The sequence goes on along the minus strand of NC_134703.1, from coordinate 5,057,863 downwards.
GGTGCTACAAGCATTCTTTTAACACATTGAAAAACATCCTGTCCTGGTCCTGCAAAAATGCGGATGAAGAATTGCGACCTTTGAGGCAACATTTTCGCGAATCAGTGTGCCATTTTCTTGAAGTGCTGAAAGGGCAAGAGGATGTACCAGGGTGTATTGTGCGCATTGAACCATTGTTACGAATGCCAAAGTACTTATCAATAGTCAGCTCGGAGCTTACCGTTCTTCATTGAATTTTGTCACTGTATTTTGTGAGACACTTGTATTTTGTCGAACATGTGCAATGTAAACAGTCTTGACATGCAAGACAATAAATAAATAAAAAACAGAAACATGGCTGTGTGGGAGAACACCCGCTTGCCACGCAAGCAACCCGGATTCGATCCCCACTCATACCCAGAATTTTTTATATTTTATTTGCACATTTAAATTTTTTTTTGGTTACGCAATGCTGATTTCTCGCTTACAGCCAACGACGCTGGAATTTCTGCAATAGGAGATATTTAGTGCTATGGCGTGATTGTGGCAGAGAGATTATGAAAAAAAAATATTGAGTGTTTGCGGAGCTCTGTGCATGTGCGCCGGTAGCCCGGTTGGTAGAGCGTCGGGAGCACGCATATCATCACAGGCCCTGAGGTCAAGAGTTCGTTTACCAGAGGCGAATTTTTTTCTACTCTGCTGTATCGGCCGGAGCTTGTTCGTTCGTAGTTAACTTTGGTTTGAGCAGTGGAACTTAAGAATAGAAACAGACAAGAATACCGTTGTCCTTGTCCACCGTCTTTTTTTTTTTACCCTCGTTAATAGTGCTGCTCAAACCGATGTTCTTTCTCGTGGATTTTTTTTATTTCTCATCCACCAGTGTGCATTTTACGAACGTCATATTAATGATGAAATTGCCATTGAGGTCTCGCTGGACTCGGCATAAAGCACTTTGAGTTAAAAAAAAGCAATTAGGCTTTTGTAGATTGTTTTTCTCGCAAAACATGGCGGACTTATTTTGCGGCTGCACATAGGTGAGCACTAAGCTCGACAAGTCACACTCTTAATTTTTTAGGGAGTCATCCATCAGTCCGTCTAATCTTATTACTATCCCCTGGAGGACAAAAAAAAAAACAATATTTTCCGACGTCATGGTCATTCTCTACGTAGTAAAAAAAAGTATGATCTGCCTCTTTTAAGTTTCTCCGCTATTTCCTAAGTACGTCTGACTTCTGCTAATTAGGCACCTCGTAATCGGCTTTTAGACTTAATTCAATTAGGCATAAGGGCCTGAAATTCGCACATACTTTTGTTCTTGCTTGAATGGAAATATTTTCTCTGCTTCAACCAAATGCACAGAGCAGTTTGCATAGCGTTCGTCGGCAGAAGAATTGTAAATGTTTTTCAAAGGAATTACTTTTAATGGAAGGCGTTCATTTATTCACGATATCTCGTACAAAGAACTGTCTGTATGTAAAGATAGACAAACTTTCAGAAGAACTTAGAAAGTCTCTTTTAAGTTGCATTTATGTACGTAAAACACTCCAACTTATTGTTGCGTTATTTTGCTCATTTCACCGAATGTTATATTTAGTGTCATATTCTGTAAATAAGGGTCGAGTAGAATGCAACGGTTTCCTATAGCAGGACACCTTGCAACTTACGCATACAGCTGAAACTAGATCTAATGAAGGGACTCTAAATTAAAATACTGAAATCAGGAAGTTAGTAAAATTGTAAGGTATTTTTGGACTCTTAGAAATCTAAAATTGCAATGTTGCTGCAACCTAAACTACCAGGTCATTCATCTTGCCACCAGTCTACTTCTGTTCACGCGAAAAGTGCTTGCATGTAGTCCCTAATTAGAGGCCCCATATCCGAGTGATGGAGACCAGGAACACACTTGTGTGACGCAATCACAAACGAATGATGCGCTTGGCTGGCGGATGAAGTGATTGTGCAAGCAGGCGGCACCACGAAATTGCGAGGAGATGATTACTTCAATGAAATTATGAAAAAAAAAAAAACGGCTCAGACTGCTGCACAACTCCTAAGAACGCTTCCAACGTATACACGGTGCATTGCCCCATGCATGGGCGTGGCGTGCAGCCTTGTCAACTAAAGCTGAAGCAGTGATTGATTGATATGTGGGGTTTCATGTCCCAAAACCACCATGATTATGAGAGACGCCGTAGTGGAGGGCTCCGGAAATTTTGACCACCGAGGGTTCTTTAACGTGCACCCAAATCTGAGCACACGGGCCTACAACATTTCCGCATCCATGGGAAATGCAGCCGCCGAAGCCGGGATTCGAACCCACGACCTGCGGGTCAGCAGCCGAGTACCTTAGCCACTAGACTACTGCGGCGGGGCGATCTGGAGCCGTGAGGGGGGCGTCTAGACGACCTAGTGCGATGGTGTTAGTGCAAACGCTCGAAGAAACACCCGTCTCTGAAAAACTAGGTGGAAATCATCCTTTTCTTAGTGCTTATGAAAACAGTTCGTTAAATCAGTTCTGGTGCCTAAGCTAATGCGTTAATTTGTGTTGGTGATCACACTGTGCCCTATGTGTTTTTGATGGACCATCTAGATTTGTTTGTTTGATCAGAAACTACGTAAAATTGAATTTCGGTCCACCTCGGTGGAGTAGCGGTTAAGGTGCTCAGCTGCTGACCCGAAGGGTGCGGTTTCGATCCTGGCCGCGGAGGTCGTATTTTTGCGGAGGCGGAAGGATGAAGCCTCATCTACTGTGCGATGTCTGTGAACGTTAAAGAAACACGAGATACCGGACCGTCAAAATTTATGGAGCCCTCCACTACAGTGTCTTTCATAATTGTAACATCGTTTCGCGACGTAAACCACCAGATAATATTATTAAAATCTGGTTTCCCTATATGAAATCTCAAATGTATATAGGTCACTTCTATTGTCTTTTGGGACTGTGTTCATCACTGCACAGTTTTTGCAAACATACAGTTCGCATACGATTTTTTTTTATATTTGGCTACTCTCTTATGTAAATCAGGGGTTTCCATTGTCATCTCACTGCTGTGTATCATGTCGTGTGGACTCAGTTTTGATTGCGCGTGTTCAAGTGTAGCATCGCGCTTTAGGCACATTTTTTATAGCCTACGCATGATGTTTACCATAATGTGTGGAAACCTTGTTGCGTAACTCATCACTATGTATATGTTCTATAAAGTCAATTTTACACACTTGCATCATGCAGGGAACAATGTGTCGTGCTGATGAAATTCTTGAATTCGCACTCATTATTTTTCATGCCTACTTTTGTCCCGGCATTTTGTGCACTCAACCTCATTTACTACACCCTAAACTAACCCGCACAAATCGCCAGTCTTCGTCAAGCAGTTTTCGCTGCTTTTAGCCCTACTAACCTTCTAGCAGTCTTCCGCCCGGTACATGAAAAAAAAAATATTACTTGATTAGAACTCATCCACCGCCTCGACTATACACATGCACACACATGCATGGACACGCATCGTGCGACGCCCTCTTCGCCACTGCCCTCTTTCCACACGCCCTCACCAGTTATAGATATGGCTGTAGAGGAGGTTTCCAGACCACCCAGGGGCACCTATACGCATGGTGTTGTGCGAAACTTGTGTCGGTACTACAGTTAGTGGCAGACTCTTATTTTTTCCGGGAATGAATAAGGTGTAGTATCACTTGCGTAGCCTCCTAACATCAACTATGACACTTGGACTGTTTTTGCGAGGATCTAAAAAGCACTGAACGTGCTTACCGAAAAGCGAACGGAATAGGTCCCGCTGGATTGAATTGGAGCAGCGATTACAAGGAAGAATTTGAGGATCGTTAATCATCTAGCACTGGCGAAGTTAGGACATGCCGACTTCCGCGTTTGCGCAGCACAAGGGAGCAATACTCTGACTCAGGCAATGCCATTGAGAGGGGCGCGAATGAGGCAGCACCGAGACGTAGAAGCGGTGTCTCCGAGGAAACACAAATTATGCAAAATACACGAACGAAAGCTCCCAATCTTTCAAACGAAGCGCGCAAGTGAGAAAATCGCTTGAACGAAGCTCTCAAAGGAATTCTGCGCAATAAAAAAAGATGAAGCAGTTCCAAGTACAGCTTCATGATTCTTTCTCGGCTTACTCGAGCCTCTTCACACGGAACGGAATGTGGGATTTGAACAATAGCTTGCAGTAGAGAAATTTTCAAGAACAACGAAACGAGAATAATGAAACAGCACGCTCTGCACTTGCGAGAAGTGTTTCACGCTTAAAGCAATCGTCAAAACATTACTAACCATTATTTATAAAAAGTGAGTTGGGGCTAATCACCAGGATTTAAGTGAATGTTGGCACTGGCACATGTTTGTCCGCAATGAGCCACGTCATGCCTCCATCAACATGTTCAAACCCGTGCGTGATTTAGTGCGAGTTTCTTCTTCTCAAGCTTTGCGAGTCTTCTTGAAACAAGGATTTCTTGCACATAAAAAAAACTGTCCATGGCCATTTGATCACGTTGTGGGAGCGCCACAAGCTGGTTCTGAAAAAAAAATAGAGCGAGAGTTTTTTGCTGAAAGTGAATGTTCTCTTCAGGTTGACATCATTTATTCGTTTATCTATGAACGTTTTGTACAGTACAAGAAGTGGCGTAGTTATGCATCGTATGCTCACTAACTACCAAGACTCTATTTAAAATTTTAAGCAAAAGTATTTCCACATAAACGTAAAACAGTAGAAGAGTTAGGTTTGCAGTTCGATGTTGCTTTCATAACTTCTAATGTGGCCTTTCTGACATATGTCATTCTTACATATTACATTGGCATATGTCATACTCGAAGGGTATAAATAGCGAACCTTTATGAATTCATTTTGGAGCTCATTTTTTAATAACAACGCCAACGACAACAACACTGTGCCACGAACAGTCCACACACCAGCGGGATCTCCTGGAGTTTTTAAACAACCGTTCGTTTTTCTCTACTCTGTTTTACTTTCTTTCTTGTATGAGCGAAAAATTGAGTTCATATAACAGGCGCTGAACGCAGAGCCCTTTTTCCGTTCGATTTTTTTGGTGTTTTCCAAGCATACATTTTTTTTGGGTGCACAATTGGCCTGGAATCACACATTATACGATATAAAAAGAAATTGCCAGGGTTGTTACTGTATTCATACGGTGGCTGATACCGTAAATGTTAAAAGTACGGGCTAATGGACAAGTAAACACAGCGTAGGCCTCGCCAAAAACGCTAGGCTTAGCTCGACCAGCTGCTCGATTCCCGGCGCTGAGAGTAAGCCTCTTTTCATTATATGATTGGCTTTCATCGCGAGAAAATTGACGTAAGAATCATAATAAAAACAATTCAATGACACTCAATGAAAGCAAAGAAGATAAAGGAGAAACCACGTGAGAGAGCGCAGGGATTTATTGAAGGTACCAAAAGGTATCATCTCTTCTTATCGCTGGTATCGTGTTTAGAATCACAGACGCATAGATCAAGTGAATAGAAGAGGAAAAGAAACAAAAAAATACTTCTGAAACAACAGTGGACACGTTTGATTACACCACTTGATCATGCTAAGAAGTACTTGAAATCCACATAACTGTGATGATTGTGCGCGCTCTATAGTATATTGCTGCCAAACTTTATTTTAAAAAGGAGCTGAGAGTTAACAATATTGTCAGTATGAAGATTCTACCTGGTCTTTTTTTTTTTAAAAGTCACAGCTTTGCCACAAAGGCTACGTAATCAACGTGATAGCAACAAATTGGAAGGTCACGCGCAGAATGGCAAGCAGATAGAAACGTGACCAGCGTTTCTCAATCATAAATGACGCACGAAACGTACTCACAGGTACAGATAAACGTGAATAAGCGTTTCCGTTGTTACTTCACTGTGTCTGAAAAACGCATCTTTTTCGCAAACGGAGACTGGGCAACGATTGCAGTGACCTTTATGCGACGGTATCCATAACAGAATGATTCCAGTGGAATCCCAACGACAGCCAAGACGTACGATACGATCCACCACAAGATAAAAGCGCGCGCGAGAGCAGCCATTCCCCTCCTCTCCGCGGGCCAAACTAGATAAGAGCGCGTGCCGCAGCGTCGTGATGATGTGGCGACGCGCGCTCATTGCGCCATCTTGCTGATAACGCTGAAAACACGATAGTTCCTTCCAGAGATGCCCGTCAACAGCGGTAAGTGGTAGATATAAATAACTGGCTGTTTGAACGTAATAGGAGTTGCTCCTCGGTGGCTCAGTGGTTAACGCCTCGCATTCCTGACTCAGAGGTTCCATGTTCGATTTGGTGTGCGGGAGTCTCCTTCTTGATTATTTTTGTTTCTTGTGTTTAGATATATATGGACATGTATACATACACGGAGAGTGACAGCAACACCAACGCCGGCGGCGAAATACAGCGGAGAGTGTCCATATAACTGCTATCGCAATAAAGGAAAACTACGTGACATACAAGTGACAAAACTAATCTTTTTTTAAGAAACAAAAAATAATGGTGGGAGGAAGTGCAAGGCTGTAATGAAATTTAGAAAGGGTGTTGTGCTCACTAATTTTCAAACTACAGCCATTGTATCACGTTTTTTAGTGTTTTTTGTCTCACCAAAAGAGGGGACAATTGCTGTCACGTGTAATGAAGCATGCTTTTTTTTCTTGCTTTCCTTTTGGTGCCGTTCAGACGGATACAATTTCGTATTTTGTACGTAGAGAATGTTTCGCTGTGTTTCGGTCTTATCCCTGCTAAAAATATGATGTTTAATAACTTTTTTTCCTACCCTCAAAATAAAGTCGCGATTGAAATTCATGAAATAAGTGTACCCGCTATTCCCCCAGGAAAGATGTGGGTAGCCCCGAGAGAAGCGAAAATGGAATATTCGATTGTAGTGCTCTTTTCATTTTGAACGCTTCCAATTACGCGAATAGCGCTGGTGGGAGAGCTGCGAAACAAAAGAAAGAAGATGATTTTGGTCACCTTGTTCCGCATATATTGCTCTTCTCTATGTTAAAAAAGACCGTGGGGATGGGCAACAGGTACACAAAATGCAGGGGCAATAAAACATCGCGCACATCAGAATTGCACACAGCCTTGCAAGGTTACATTGAAGGCGGCTGTCGCACGCACTGTTTAAGCAAGGTTTTTTATTTATTTAAAATGCATATTACATATAATGCATCTTTAAAGTAATCATATCTCAGCGTGGCACGTATATTCATATATAGCGAATTGATTGGCCCATTTATTCTCCCTTTGTTTCATCCATCTTTCACTCTTCGATGTTTAACGCAGCCTTTATTCATATACCATAAAACGAAAACTCGCATTCACAAATTTTTTTTCACGTCTAATAAACCTGTGTAACACAGCCTCCTTCTCTTTACCTTGACACGAATACTTGGTATCATCGAACTTTTTCTGAAGAACAGGTAAATGCATCACATGCGAGTAAGACAATGATTTCTATGTATTTTGATGTGACTGAATGATATTGCAGAAATTGCATAGAACTTCGTAGCTTCGATTTTATTGCAGGATTAACTGTTCGAGAAGACGTAGTGCAGCGGCTCCACGCATTGGCGACGTGTATGACATTATAAAACGGCAGCGCACCAAACACAGAGGAATGAAGGTGCAGGAAACACAATGCTAGCTCACAACTGAATATTTTTTTTTACAGAAACGACACTTTTTTTACAGAAAGCGTCCTGCATGAGGAAGCTAAATGAGTGAACGAATCATTGCGCATCAACCGTATACCAAGTTAGCAAAAAAAAATATTGCAGATTGAAGTGACATGTACTGGTTTAAGAATTCATAGTCACAATTAAGCAAGATTCCTGATAATTCATTGATGAATGAACTAGATTGATTCCTAATGTGGTGAGCCTTGCTTACCTCTCTAACAAACTGATTCTTATGTCTTTTTAAGATAATTACCTCGTTACATTTTGGTTCACCCCACACCTGTTAACATGCGAAAGCAAAAGAGCACTCGTTATGGTGTTCAATGAGTGCTCATGTTCTTTCAACTTGATGCTCACCTATCTGTCGAGTTGTCCATATTGATGTTTGTTCTTTTTCTTTCTACCTAATCTTCACACATACGCCCGTTTAACATGGGTGGTGTTAGGTCAGACAAAGGGGCAGTTGTGTGAACGTTAGGCTTGAAGAACACGAACACTCAATGAACACCTATCATAGAACGCTCGCTATTATAGAAATCGAATGTCGTCGCAGTTCTGTGTGGTGATGTGTACTGTTTCGTTTATATTATGTATTTTTGCGAGAATTAATATCATGATCAAGACACCCGATAAACAACTCTTTTCTGGCGTGCCCAAGATGATGTGCATGTGTGTTTTGCGTGAGTTGTGCAAAGCTGCGTCAATATACGACGATAACAGCAAACGACAGAACAGTCCCGTAAAGTACCCTGCGCTTAAAACGCTTCTCCCCAAAGAAAAAAAAAAGAAAATACCTAAGTGACGATATTACACGATATTACAACAAACAGACTGGTTACGACGGTAACGTAATATTTAGGCCAATTCGATTCAGAACTTGCATTAAATCCCAGTATGGCCTAAATAATAAAACAAACCTGCTACATTGTATGGAAGTGCGAGAATTGGAAGAGAGATGGAGTCAGCTTACTTTTCAGTTAGGAATTTACAGCCTAAACATGTTTTTATCATTCGAACATTTCATCTATATGGCAGCTTTTTCTCCAGGCTCTTTCAAATATGTCGCTGACGAAGGTACGAAGAATAAATGAAAAAGAGGTGGCGCTTAGAATTTTATTACAAGGCACACCGCTTTCGAATTCCGCTTTAGTCAAAACTCGTTTACATATTGCGTTCAAAGCGCACGTCAACCACTTCACGAATAAACCGCATTATCTGGCCCGGGTAGGAGCACCTTGAACTCTTTATAAAGGCGCACACGATGAAAGAAAGGAGGGATGGGGCTCGTTTAAGGCCTTTCGTGTCAGAAGTAGTGCGTGCAATGCCTCTACGCTCAGAGGACAGACGTCACTGACATGGTGCATTGTTCAACCCGCCTGCGAACGATCGGTCGCATGTCCTCAGCCTGACAGGGTTAGTACGTTGTCAAAGATCGACAAAAGTTTCGGTTTGATTCGTTTATTATTTTTACTCCCGCTCTCAGCGCCGCTCTAATACCTCCTACTTATACTTGCATAATGCAGCATGTTCTGTCGTCCTTCCCCCGCCTTCGCCTCTGTTTTTGTCCAGCACCGCTGATGGTATGGGAGCCCGAAATTAAATTCGCAAGAAAAAAAAAACTAACGAGAAGGTGCCGACGAATAATTGCTTTTGGCACGTTCGCCTTTCACTTTTTTCTCTCTTGGTTTTTACAGCGCGTTTGCTGACACATTTCTTGTGACTGAAGTTTCAGCGCCTGCAGTCGTTATGCCTTGCTTGTCGCCGCGGTCGGGAGCCCCCTACTCCGCGGGCTTGTGGCTGCTGGAGATGCTTAGAAGCTGACGAAATGATTAAAACATAGCTGCTTCATCTCTAAACAGATGGTGCTGTCTTAGAGCGAAGCTTCCGCAGACATTATCTCCCCCCTCTTTATTTTTTGTCACTTGCCTTTCCTTTGTAGTTTCTCGCGTTCGCATTTTCTTTCCTATTTTTTCTACTCCGTAAGACACGACGACGACAGTTATTGTACCAGTTGCCGCTTGTCACCCAGAATTCGAAATTTTCTTATATTGGCAATTTTTTGTTCCGCGAACTCAGAAAAATTCGATACGAGGACGTCTTGAATTGCAAGAATGGCCGTCGCGAGAATTTCGCGATGAAAAGAGAATTGATGTAATGAAAAATAATTTTGATATACGCCACTCTTTTAAAGAATACGGCTTGTTTTGAAACTTCCAACCGTCTGTCGGTGCTTCGGGGACAGATCTATGCCCGGGTCACGGTGTAAGATACAATTTTTGTCTTACACCATCGCCCAGAGCATGTGGCTTGGTCGAGTTTGTTATCAATGAACTTAGCTTGTGTTAGCATGGTACATAAGAAAAGAAAAAAGGGGTAAAGATGACAAAAACGTCGAGAAAGGTAGATGTCTGTGTCCTTCCCCTTTTTATCTTTTCGTGTGTGCCACGCTGACACAAGCTAAGTTCATCACAAAGGGTTATAATCTCATTCAAAGAATAGACAGAGTTTATGACGCTTTTTACCTCATTTCTTTGTTTCATGTTTGTCCGCTGCGGTCGCGGTATCATCCGCGCAGCAGACTCTTAACTCAGCCACAACCCTCACCCGAAAACCCGAAGTAACGGAGCAAGTAGCTATAGCTATAGCTATGCTCGACAGCAAACGGGAATTCATCTACAGCGACTCCAGGCCGGCCATCAAAGCCTTCGAACACGGAGTCATCTCCGACCAGGCGTTTCGTATCCTGCGCAATGCGGACCCGAGTGCCCTGAAGCATCACACTGTCATCTGGTTCCCCGCCCATCTCGGCCAGGTGCCGGGTGCCCTATCCAACCTCAACGAGATCGCCCATGATGCAGCGCGCGCACTTACCGACCGCACTGCCATAGGGCAACCTCATCTTGCTGGGTTAGATACCAATCGGGATGCACCAATTACGTACAATGAAATTACAAAGCACTTTTACTTGGTACGCCGCATTTTTCCACCCCCACATCCGAAACTTAACCGACCGCAGGCATTAACCCTACGCCTATTACAGACACACACGTACCCAAACCTTGCCACGCTTCACGTTTATTATCCCGATGCATACCCCAGCGACACATGCCCATCATGTGGACACACAGCGACACTCGCACACATGCTCTGGGAGTGTGGAACAACTCCTCCCGACTCTACTTAAAGCAAGTGGGAGAGGTCCCTCAGGAGCTCACTTCTCGCCGACCAGCAATGGGCCGTCCAGCAGGCCCACGAAGCGGCCGCCAGGTACTCCCTGTCGGTCTCTACGTGGGAGACGCCCGCTACGCGCTAAGCGCGTCCTGCAGGACTGAAATAAAGTTTTTTCATTCCATTCCATGTTTTTCCTTTGTTTGATGTACATTGGTTTGTGAATATTGTATGTACACAGGTAATAAACAAAGAAAAAATGATTCTGCCTGCGGTGGTTGAATAAGTAAGCTGGGTAGACTGAAAAATACCCATGCACTTTGTGTGATGTTATTGCCCTCGCGAGGCTTTCTACGTTGATGTTATCGATTGACACGTTTCAATGCCATACTGCACTCTATGTTTCGTCTCTGATCGTCATCGCGTCTGTCGCGACCAGTGGTTCTCAAATGGGGTTTTACGCTTCACTGTTCTGTTATGGACTCCACCTTTTTCTTTCTCTCACTGCGAGCAGTCTCTCGCCTATTCCAACGGCTCACAATGCTCCCCTAAAATTAATGGCTAGAAAACACTATTAGAGGCCAAAATAGCGTAACGGAGATGGCGGTGCTATTGCTTCTGTAAGAGAGTAACTGGCTTGCCACAAGCCTCGTTTCCTTTGCTGAGCAACAGAACCGCTTGTCCCCTACGAGAGTTACCCCTTTGTAAAACGAACTGCTAATTTTCTTTGTTCCTCCCCAAGGATCAACTTTTACTTCCACTATAGCTGCTTCTGAACGACCAACTGTTGGTCTTCGAAGTTCTGAGGATAACTAATTCCTAAGGAGCAACTGCTTATGCATAAGTGAGAACCTGAAGAAGAAACCGTTTAGATCATTATAGGTAATTACCAGCATTAACACCGCAATAACCACTATGATGCGGTGCTTATCATGATTTGATGTCCTGAGGTGCACGACTAAACGCACAGCAGAAAAAAATAGTGCTAGAGAAATCATGCCGCACTTTTTTTTTTTGCGACAAAGGAATTGAAAGGACGCAGTGCAGGCCGCACCTTCTGCACTGACAAATCTGGGGTAAACATTTATTCGTACACGAAGACTGTAAGCAATACGCAGAGAAAGTAAGGAGGCTGGGCATGCATGGCGGGTCGCAATATACCTCCACTGCTTATCGTGTTGCCTCTTCGCTACTATATATGAGAATATTTTTTAATATTACTCAGTCGATAGCATGCGCTTTGTACATGGGTTTTTTTCTTCGTCCCTGTTTTTTGTTCTAAATTGTTCTATGATGCTGTTGTGTCTAGTAGCTTCTTATTATTTCGCAGTTTCAGTTTGCGCAGTGGTTCAAATTAGCAGCCGTCCTACAAGCGTCCACTGACAGTAACGACGGAAAATGCAGTCGCAGATGACACTGTAAGAACCACTATTGCTTGTAGAGGCAAGTGTAATCAAACTTACGCTTTTTTGTCCGCCGTGCTAAATGCTCTTATTATCACCACAACAGACACCATTAGGATCACTAGAAAACGGCAGCCACTTTATTTATCTTGCGTTGGAACTATTTTCACCATCAATTTAATATTGTTTTTCAATTGGAAACGCCGCGTATGATTTAACTCATTGCAATATGAAAGTTTCTAGGGTTAAAGTTGCGTTAGCCCATCGATGATTCACAGACAGTATGGGAGATTGTAGAAGAATCGAAGGAGTTGAGGCGGTTGTAACAAAGTCGCCCTCGTTCATTTAGGGATAAAGCGAAATATCCTATAGCTACTTAACTAATAAATTTAAAACATTCCTAGCAAACTATTGTGACTTCGGGCGTATCCTATATATTTATATTCGGAAAAAAGTTCGGTAGTAAGATCACGGTTTGTTGTACCTGGCCAGGGCTGAATGGCCTGAATTGCGGAAAAGTACGGTTGTCGCAAACCGATTTTCATCTCATGCCAATGAATGCTACCGCGCAAGTACCAACATGTGCTGCCGGGGCTCTCGCAGAAGAAGCGACACGCACGTGCAGACGCGAGAACCCTACCGACGACATGGCCGCCGTGCCACCACTCTGTCAGAATGAACCATGAGCGACGTGCCGTAGTCTCCGAGATTGTGCAGGCGAGCCTACGAGGACAGAACGTGCCTCCGTGAGCCCTTGCACTTAGATTGCCGATGGCGCTGGCGTCGCTCTCTCTCTCACTTTGTTTCTTTTCTTTCTCTAACGCCTCGACACGTGCTGCTGTCTTTTTACAGTGTTTACACAAGCCTGACACATAGACATGGATCGACTCGCGCAGACTCAGATGAAGCTGTGAGTCCGAATGAGTCCGGTTCAGGAAGAGATTGGGGAGTCTGAGATCGAGTGAGCCTTAAGCGCTAAATGTATTTCGTGAGTGAGTCTGAGTGAGCTCCACCTCTATTCGCCAACATATGGTCCTCTTTACTCGTCTTCAGCATTACTATCAGCGTCATATCAGCTTAGGTTTATACTTAGGCCTTTTTACCGATGCCGAAATATATGCGCTACATCATATTCGTTGACACGAGGCTTGAGTTAGGGGAGAGGGGTGCCATGAGGTTTCTTCGCTAACTCTTCCAGGAGAACTTCTTAACGAAAAGAAAATTTGGAAGATTCCAAGTACAATAAGAATCAATGATATGCGTAGCACGAATAGAGATGGTTGATATGTCACTTCAAAATGACCAAAAAGTTACGAGGCGCATTAATGTAGTACACAGTAAACAAAAGTAGAAATGTTATGCGCACTCGCATATCTTGATAAGATGCAGGGATGTTATTTTATAGTCGCGTAACCACGGCACACCTAATGTTTGCGACACCAGCCGCAGTTGTGGTATCGGCGTACACATCTTTCCTTAATTCATGAACGAGGGTATCGTATTGGCAGACTTGGTGCCTTTATGTTGTATACGAGAGACTATTGGTCAGCAGCCACTTCGCAATAGATTCACTTTCTAAGTGATGCCAAACAGGCTCATGAAGAGTGTGCCACACAGGCTGATGAAGAGTGTGCGACACTCGTCGCCATACCTTCTGGTGGCGATGACTAGCACTCCCACGTTTAATTCACATATATACCCAATAAACTGGCTGGGGGGATAGCCGCCGTAGTAGCTCAGTTGGTAGAGCGTCGAACACGTTATTCGAAAGTGGCAGGTTCAGATCCTGCTCCTGGCAAGCTATCTTTTCACCCACTTTTTTTCTTCACATCTAAACTACAATTTGGTATAAATTCTCCTATACTTTTCTTGTTATTATTGTCTATTAGATCTTATTATGAATGTGACAATCACGGAAATGTGACCACTTAATTATGCACTCTTTTCTTACACGCACACGCACACACACACACACACACACACACACGCACACACGCACACGCACACGCACACACACGCGCACACGCACACACACATGCGCGCACACACGCACACACACGCACACGCGCGCCCGCATACATATATACATGCATACACATATATATATACATATATATATAGGCAGGCATGGTGGTTGAGTGGCCGTAGCGTTGCATATAGTCTAGTAGATCCTCCGTGAGGCCAGACTCTAGGCCGAAACGTCGAAATAAACCACGTTGTGACCGCTCACGGAGGATCTACTAGACTACACACACACACACACACACACACATATATATATATATATATATATATATATATATATATGTGTGTGTGTGTGTGTGTGTGTGTGTGTGTGTGTGTGTGTGTGTGTGTGTGTGTGTGTGTGTGTTTGTATGATGCTACAGAAAAACATTTGCGTTTGATTAACATAAATTACAGGTGGTAACATGGAAATCACGACATGGATGTCATACATGTCGAGCTCATGGTATGGTACGCGCACGGCTGTTTCGCTAGCTTGACGTGCACCAATTTAGTTATTGAGAGACTTGACTGTTTGACGAATATATTTGACTGGTGATAGCAGGAAAATGATGGCACGCGCATATAATGTACGGCATGCATTACAAGCCGCGCTCACGTTGCGCTCGCGACTGTTTCAATATCTTGATATACAACGAAAATTGATATTGCGTGATGTGTGTGTATTACAACGACAAATTACAAATGGCAACATGACAGTCATGACATGTAATACGTGTGCAGCGTGATTTCATTTCTGGCGTCTTGTTCACATTGCATCGATTCCTAGAGTACGTGGGGGATGCGGGTTTTTTTCAAACTTGTTTTCAATAATCTATTTTAAACACGTACTAAGAACACGGCCATTTGCGACTCTGGCGATGTTTGAGGGTGAAGATGGAAAACGAAACTCACTCTGTCCACTGGAAAAGAAAAGGTGCACACAAAAGGAAACTAGTGGAGGCTACAATCGCCACAAAATCTGGCCAAGTGTAGGGCTTGACAGAGATCGTAAATATTGTAAAACAGCAATAGAAAAAAAACGATAAGTTGTGAATCAGTGGAAACGCAAGGTATAGTGTGAGAAAACCGGCAATACGGGAGGTGTCGGACAGGCGTAATCTACCGGAGCATTGGCACGAACATCCAGAATGGTGAAGCGAGTGATCAAGCCAAGACGGGCTGAAGACGTGATAGAAGATAGTGTCAGGCTGCCAAAAGGAAAGAGAGAACAGCGGAGTGAATAATACATAAAAGGAAAACTCTAATTCCTGGAGGAACACCGCTCGGTACAGGCTTAGATGGCTGAATCTCCTGAGAAAGATATGCCGCCGCGTCAGCTCAAGAGAGGTCCCCAGCTGTGCTCCTCGACTTTGTTGCTTCTCTTTCCAAGTGCTTGCCACTTGGGTTCCTCGTGTCTTTTCTTGACGGCAGGGAATTGAACTTGAGCTTTCACCGAAGTCGATGTTAACAAAAAGAAAAAAAACAAAGAACGCTTCACGAACAATGAATTCTGGCTGCGACATCGACACTTTTTTGATGTGCTTGAAGAAGCTTTCATTTGGCGCTTTGGAGAGTCTGGTCCCGAGCCTGAAGCAAATGTCCCATTTATAAATCGACAGATTCGTTCACACCTATAAGTGCATCGCATTTCCTCTCATTTCCACGTTTTGCATCCCAGAATGCATCACAGTAATAATTCTCTTTTTGCACACTTTTTAGGAGACGATCAATGCAGGGTCTATTATGTTCGCTTTCCTCGACTGCGCGTTTTCTTCAATCTGTCGTTAAGGAACAGAATCTCGGAACAGTTTCATGTTCTTGCTTGACTAGGTAAAGTAACAGCCGAGCTCAGACCTTCCTACTTTTTTAAATATTTCTATCGTATAAAAGCTTTCGCAGGCTTTAATTAAAGCTTCAAATGAGCAAATTTGTGGTTGGCTATAGAGTATATACACTTGCTAGGTACTTAACTTGCAGTTTAATATATTAGGTGATTTTCCACACGCAAATGTTTGCTGCTTTCCGCTCACTTATAACTATGACTCTGAAACGTTACAGCACATAGAAAACCCATTTGTCGCAAAGAATTATACACTTCCCGTTACATTATTGCGTTGTCCCTAAACCTGCAACTTTTCTTGAACGCGTTGAAGTCCACACGACTTTCGCAGCATAAAATCTTATATACCCTCGTGTAGGTCTTTAGTTCTTCACGTTTAACTGATCTAGATTTTTGAGCGCAAACATCAATTCGCAGTAGTGACACCAGAGGAAGTAGCAGGGTTCTTGTTGCCGAAGCTGCCATTGTGTTGGAAGCACAATAGCTCTACGCCCGCTAGGAAAGTTAAATTGAATTTGAAGTAAGAAATAATACCACAATTGAACCGAATAAACTGTTCCTCTCCATGACGTGGTATAAGTGAAGAAAAGCCAATAACCGGTCGCCAGTGGCGTTTCCTCTTGAGAAGTTCCCAAGTCATCACTTTTCGTGACCACCAAGTTGACGCGGAAATGAGTCTTGACGGGCAGTCTGTCTCAGTCATATCCGTCACCTCGTCGAACCAACGAAAAATGAAATAAAATAAGTTGTGCGTAGTTCACACCCAGCTCTTATAAGTCTTTTTTAAACGCGCTTCGGCGGGACAAGTACAGAAAGAGTAACAAATAGATCGAATGAAGGGAAACGAAATAGATGCTCACCAAGATAGGAGGCTGTACGGGAAGATACCCACTGAAGAAAAGTTTGCCGCAATGTTCAGCTAAACTCTAGAGTGAGAATGATCACCGTTACTCGAGTGACATTGGCGCCTTTTTTTACCGCGTCAGAGGCAAGGGCGACCACTGAAACGAGAGAGACTAGAAAGGCAGACACGGGTGTCCCGAAGGCAGGATGTCTTTGGCATGTTACTGTACTTCCTTGGGATATGAAAAATTGCGAGAAGATAGATAGATAGATAGATAGATAGATAGATAGATAGATAGATAGATAGATAGATATAGATAGATAGATAGATAGATAGATAGATAGATATAAAGAAACGGTCAAAGTGTCTGCATTATGCTAAGAAATGGGCAAGGGGAAAAATTTGGCCTCCTTAGAAAAAACATTAGGCAATGAGCGGAAAGTTGCACAAGGGCAAGAAGGGAGGGCACAATACGTGCGCATATTGCCCAACCGCTAGAAATACTTCGCATGTAAAGGAACACTAAAGAAAGAAACTACTTTTCGCTTATTAGTAAAACACAACTTCACAATGCCGAAAACACCACTTTTACTTCAAGACGACGCTTGGTAAGCGAGGAAAGAAAATGCAGGGAGCCTACATGTGGGCGCCGTGAAGAGACGCGCACATTAAGGCTCCCTAATAAAACGCGGGCGGAGACACCACTTTCGAATTTCCACTCGAAACACTATACGACGCAGAAAATTTTGAAGACATCTACTGGACCTCACGTAGCTTGTTATCGATAAGAGTGAAACGGCTTTTCATCTGTGGGTGCGATAGACCTAGCGGACGAAGTTTTAGAAAATTTCTTCGAGACAATGTTGCAAAATAAGAAAAAGCATTTCAATGTAGTGACTCTATGCGCAGAGCTTTCGGTGCGAAATATAACAATGAATCTTCAGTATTTATTTTCTCCACTAATAATGAACTTAGAAAAGTAAAACTTGCGGCATTGAAGTTCTCATAGTGCTGTTTATCCATCTAACTAAACTAAGTCATTGTTACTCTTTAGTGTCCCTTTAAAACACGCTGTGTATTGACTTTCTAACATTTACATAACATTCTTTTGCTCGACGTTCCTTGTTGTTTTATGGCGGGTGCACGTTAAAGAACTCCAGGTGGTCAAAATTTCCGGGACCCTTCACTACGGCGTCTCTCATAATCATATGGTGGTTTTGGGACGTTAAACCCCACAAATCAATCAATCAATGAGTTGTTTTATGGCATCAATGTGTTGTATGACTTCTCCCAGAATAGTTCTCGAAGCATCATATCCACGAGCGAAATGCCGTGAAAGCGAAATGCACTCGCAGTGCTGTGATGAATTCCTGATGATTTAAATGTCATATATGTCTCACTAGTTGAAAATGACCAAAGAAAACACTAGACGGCATTAGATTCGGGACCGAGAACGCAAACACAGGCACAAAAATATGCGATTCTCAAAAGTAGTTCTTTACCGTCAAACTTTCGTCGATTCAGAGCAAATTGACACAATACGAGAATAAAAGAGAATACAAGTACATTTCACACAAACAAAGTTGAAAGACAGTATTGGTCTGCCAACTCTATTAGCACGTACGTTTTCTAATATTTTCAATAAACCAGCCCTAAAATGGGGACATTTGTGTCGATATGCGACCGTATTTTTATATCGTTTAAGGAAAAAAAACGAGCACGACTTATTCCTATTGTTCCTTATTACAGCTACTGATTGATCGACACTTTCTGAAGCAGCATGCCGATGAGCGTGTCGCAAGTGGACCTCCTGGCATTCGTGGTCGTGTATAGAGTCATCGTGACGGCAGAGCCCTGTTATATATGGTTCGATGACAGTGTGCGAACGACTATACCGTCAAGGACAGTCGGACATGTTCGTCGTGTGGCTCCTGTGAGACACTAAAACACGTCATTTTAGAATGGCCTATATTTGTTGTGCAGCGAGCGCTGTACTCAAAAAGGACTATTGACTGATTGGACTTAGGTGCACGACCATCGACGATTGCTTGTTCCCAGGAGGATGTGTTTCTAGACGTCATTTGACTCATGGAGCCTTTTTCCATTTCCTTAAGAAAACTGACTTGGCGTCGCGTTTATAGACATTTCTCACGTGACAATTTTTTATTGGCGTTTGTTTTTTTCTTCATTTTGTTATCTCATCTCTCTCCTTCCTCCCTCTTTTCCCCTAAGCCTCTCCTTCCCGAAGGAAAAGGCAGTCGTTGTGTCCTTATAGGTGGCAGTTGTCACTCTGTTTGTTCTCTTTCTTTTTCCTCTGTATTCGTGTTTCAATGTAACCAAACAAACATACAAACAAATAAATAAATAAATAAATAAATAAAAAAATAAATAAATACAGCTACCTTTACTTTTACTTGTATATTTGTAAAGAACGCTTCTGTAAAAATGGCTTTTGTTGGTAGGAAATTCAGCCATAATAAATTATGAATCATGAGTTGCATATCCTATTTCAGGCAATCGAAGCTCCAACACTCATTCGCTCGTAAAGAAGCCAATTGAACATTTTTTGCCGACACCCTGCTTTTGAAAAGACACGAGGCTTTATTATCAAGATGCTGCATCCTAACAAAACCATGATGCACCGATGTTTTTCACGTAATGCTCGTCGGATCGACTGCGGTAGCAAACATTTTGAGATGCATTCAAGGTGCTCGTAGGAGGGCATCTACGCCTCTTTTGTCGTGGCAGTGTTATTGACCGATGCGCGTAAGAACACATCGAAAGCAGACTTATTTTGCGCTGAGCGATAGTTGACCGGTGAATGAACAGCTGCCCTTTCCGCTTGGTCTGTTTTCCGTATTGACTTCCCGGCCACAGGTTTAAGGACTCAAATGAAGTTCAGCTGTTTGTGTCTGTGTTTTCTTAGGCCTGCATGGCGTCATATAGCAACGTAATGCGGTATTTTTGTGCAAACATTGACACCAAAAAAAGTTGAATTGAGGATTCGACTAAAATATGCACCAGAATATTTGTCTCTTCAGCTTGCCAAAGTGTACCATAAAATGCTGCCGAATAAGCAGTAAGGTATCGTTCTGGGTGAAATCAAATAAATATGCAAGTCAGTTTTGTTATCATTTCAGTACGCAGGGTGAGATAGACCGAATGAAAGTTGTTTATTTTAAATTTGCTAATCTGAATGAAATCTTCATAGTTATTTTTATTATATGCATTTCCGATGGAGGCGGGAATGTTGTAGGCCCGTGTACTCAGATTTGAGTGCACGTTAAAGAACCCCTGGTGGTCAAAATTTCCGGAGCCCTCCACTACGGCGTCTCTCATAATCAAATGGTGGTTTTGGGACGTTAAACCCCACAAATCAATCAATCAATTATTTTTATTATAGTGAAGAACTTTTTGCGGTTGTTCTTTTTTTTCGTGGTGTCTGACTGCCAGGGATGACCCACAATGCGAAGTGCGTTAAATGTTTTCGTAAGAATGGTGTGAGTTGCTCTTTGCGTTACGCTATACTCGTAAAGCTTCGCTTTGTGACCCGCCGAGGAGCGAGGTTACCAAACTGATTACTTCATTAGAGCTCGTTTCTCGGCGTTGAACATCACACTTGACGCTCGTGTGTCAGCATCGAGTCATCTTTGCAGTGGTGGCTTTCGTTTCGCAACGATTTTTCTCAGAGATACTTTTTTATTTGGAAGTACGTTCCATTTGTATTACAGGCATGCGTGTTTGTGTAGGTTCGAGTATCTTTCTGTAACGCATAAGTGTATTCAGCACATGCAGCTTTACGTGCTTTCGTTGCCTGTGGCGGCACGCATCTTAAACTTTTTTAGGAAGGAAAGCAATCACTGGTACGCACTAAAGTGTCTAGTAGGTGAAGAAGAGCCATAGAATGGATGAAGATATTGCCCCATTTCCGACGTGTGCACTCGGTACCTCAAAGCACAGGCTTCGCACGACAAACTTGACGCAAATGCCACGCTTCCTTGTCGTGGCACACGCGGAATAAGAAGTGACGTGCGCGTTTTCTGCTCTTGCACGGTCGACTACACAAGCAGGAGGCGCCCACTAGCGTGCTTCGGCACGTGGCTCCCCTCTGTTCATGATCCATTCGAAAGCGCGAAGAGCTTGGCGCGTTGACCATAATCATTTCAGGTGATCCCCGCGTCCCGTGTTGCATGGTTCCTCTTCGATAAGGCAGTGTGTATAATCCACTCTTCGGAATGAATGCCTATCGCAACGTTTCGGGAAATGACGCTGTCATTGGTTGTGAGCGCGGAACTCTGGCTGCCGTCATGCTGCCGACGACCAGTTCATCTCTACAATGGCGACACCGCTACATTCTTTCTTGAGCCTCAATATTCGTTTACTTTTTATTATTTGTGTGAATGGCCGTAAGGGGGCAGTGAGCCCAGAGTGATACACGAAGACCATCCGAACGCGGCTCGCCGATAAGTAGAGCGCTGGCCGAGGAATGAAGCTCCATCGATTGCCACCGCGGCGGGTGAACTCTCGCGTGTACGCGGTCCCGTATTTGGCGCCTTTGTCGTTTGCACAGCGAATTTCTGTCGTGACGAGCTCCCACACTCTGACCACGTAGTTAAGGATGTGTCGTTAGAGGAAAAAAAAGCCAATCAGCACTCTCGCAGAATGACACCCGCTACGAGTGCCTACTCAGTAAAGAGTGCTTTCGTCACGCTTCGTTACCTGCCTCACGGCGAGATGCATAATAAATGCTCTACTGCATAATGGTTAGAAAGCTTACCGTTAAGTCCAAACCTATGTACCTGCTACAGTGTTTGACAGACTGGCCTAATAAAGATAAATAGCAGCGTGCCGCCTGAATAATTATGATACACTTCCGAAAGAACAAAACAACCTGCATTGTTGGCATTGGTGGGGTAAAATGAGACATAAAGCAAAACGCAACACTTTGATTTCGCCGGTTTCTGCAGCTAATATAAAACTACCTTTCTGTGTTTCTCTTATCGAGCAATAAGTGCCGGTTGTGTACTTTTTTATGTGTAAAAGTTGATGATTGCTAACAGCGCTCGCGCGGGAAAATATGCGCGGCTGGCGTCAGTGTGTTCGTGACCAGTCATAAAGGGGCAAAATTCTGCTCGGCAAAGCCGTCATATCCGTACATGCGTTAGTACACCAACATAAATGTTTATTTTTTTTACTTTAGACTATGAGCTACATAACACCAAAAGTTTAGTTAATTCGGTGCCTGAGGACAAAGCGATTTTTTTTAAAATTCTGGCATGTGATAGAGGCAAAATGCGACAAAAAGTATAGAATTCTCTTAGAGAGTGTTTTATATTTTAACCATTAAATTATACTCGTTACTTATTATCTTCTTTGTTTAAGAGGGTACGCACATGCAATAGATTATCATACAGAACTTTCTGGGAGGAAAACGACATGAAAAAGCACTGATTGCCGTTCAGTACATGACTCCCTCCATTAGTGCTGCATCGAGGTTTCTCGTGTTCTCAAGGATGCTCTCGATAGACTCATAAAAGATAGCAGAATATCTAAGTCAAGTCTTTCACACACACGTCTTGGGATTGAGTTTTAATGACGTTTCTCCAATACACTAATGGAACAACAACAAAAAAGCAAACGTTAGAAAATCTTAATTTCGCACAGCTTTAAATTCATTACCCCAGAAATCCTGGCGGACGAAGTTTAGAGCCATACCCGAGCTGTTCTGCATCAAAGTGATAAAAAGAGGTAGAGTATAGAAACGTCAAAACAAACCAAGCTTGCTATTGTAAAATAAGAAAGTGAGGTACAAGCGTTCAACAAAAGACCACATTAACACAACTGGCAGTGTTTGATCCGCAAGGAGTTTCGGAGCAACACAACACTGCATTCGGTCTAAATTCAATGCGTGGAGTCCGAGTTCCGGGCTTTTTAGGACCGCATAAGGGCCCACAGAGTAACATTCAAGTCTTTCTACTGCAAAAACTGAGGGACTGAATTTTTTTTTACACTGCCTCGTTGCGCCCCACGAAGCGTCTTGTTTTCCTCCACGGGTCGGGCAAAATGAAACATCCAGGACATTATTTATTTCTTTTTGAAATAATATTTTGAACGTTAGAAACAAGGATATATATATATATTATGAGATCTAACGGACAATATTACCAAGGAATGTATAGGGGAAGTGATTAGAACAAATGTAATGTGAATAAGAAGACAGAAAAGTGGGTGAAAAAATAACCAGCCGTGAGCAGGAATCGAACCTACGACCTTCGAATAACGCGTTCGATGCTCTCGCATCGAACGCGTTATTCGAAGGTCGTACTTATCTCAGAAAAAGAAGCGCGCGGCGTGCACCCCCGTATCGGAGGCGAAAACTTGTGGAACGCAAGGCGACGGGTGTGTTCCACCACCTTGTCGTTTTAGCAAAGTGTTGGAAACTGTTGCCTTTTCGGGCGAGCGTAGCACCGTCAGCGCAGCATGATAAGCGCTATGGTACTTAGAATGCCTTTTCTAGTAAAGACACGCACACTGAATATTGACGTGTTGTCATGGTGCCTCAGATATGCGCAATAATTGCTTTTTAATTGACAATCTTTTGGTAGGGCACAAGTCGGAAAATATTTGGAAATAACATGTCGGAAAGCAGTTTTACGTGTGGGTTTGCTAGCAGCTTTTAAGAATTTCTCGGTTAGATCAAGATGATAAAGCGACGCTTTGAGGCGTAATGACTCACTTTCCATTTACACCAGGAGTGAGACGATGACATCAAAATAATTCATACGCCACCCTTATAGCGGACACACGTGCGGAAAGGCCATAAATCATACATTCCCTTTCAAAATAAATGATCCTTTAACATTACCGGCGAGACTAACGCAGAAAGAGCGAAAATAGCTTTCAGGTACACATTTTACTTCACCGTTTATTTTTGTGACTCCCAAATAAAACTAAACAGCTAAAAACGCTAACATCTTCACTTTGGTATAATACTTAGATGGTTGCGGCTTCTCCGCGAGCACAGTCTGTAACCACGATGAAGACTCCAGACGCAATAATAACGTTTTGAAAAAGTAGCGGTACGTACCCGGGTGTGACAAGCCGATGTGAAAGCACTCGTCACCACGAAACTGTGTCGTCATCCATTTGTAAAGGTGTCACGGTGTAGCCGGCGAGGGCTCGCAACAAAGGAGCTTCTCGCCGGCTTTTAATCTCTTCGCGAATATATTCCCGTCAGGCAAAGGCCATTGGCACAATGCACCGCAGAACTTAAGCGTAGAGTGCGCGTTCCCACACCCTCCTCCTGTACATATGCATGAAGCATTCCTGCACTGTGACGCATCACAACCGCAGGACTAGAATTAAAACGAACTAGCGATGCCGTAGACGCGTCTAGCTCTCGCTCTTTTTGGATAAGCGCCATTAACGTTATTACCTTGCACGCCACACGAGGACGTTTTATTAAGACCCACGCATGGACTTTATTCCGTGGCGTCTCTTTATTTTGCGGTGTTGCTTTTCTAACGGTACCGGACGAGAGTACCGGACGTCTCCCAAATGGGGTTCCAGCATCCTGTGGTTTATTCTACTTAATGGTGATCTCCCTCGAGGCAGATAGCGTCATTTGTCACGCGGCCGCAATGAACACTTTTGGGAGAGAGCGTTAACCCGTTTTTCTTTCCGCTCAAAAGAGAAGGGTAGGAAAGAATGAGACATGAGTTACTGGCAACAATGATAGCCAGTTTATACGTTCATGTGGCCTAGCCTAAATGAAATCTTTCCAGCGCTACACAGCTCACGCCATAATGTAGTTTGTACACTAGAGTTTGACAAGTAGTTGTTTGTAAGCGTTTGGGTAAAGAGTCGTACCACCTGACTGTATATCGAGCGTTCAAGAAAGTTCTTGCTAACGAGCACAAACTGTGCGTATCACATGACCAGGCACTCTATACATATGTCTACAAATGTTGTGATCCGATCCTGGAACTACGATTCCATTCTTCATACAAAGCACTCTCTTAACGGTGCGCATCTGTTAAACATACGCTACATATTCAAAATATTATGTCTCAAGGGCAGGTTCCATGTACAAAAACGATGCACCACAAAGCGAAGAAATTAGCGGATAGTGTCATGTCTCTCGCTGTGATGTAATTCCTCGGCATAGCTTCGTATAGACCATTTTAATGGAGAAAAATAGCATAGTCTTGAGCCGGTGTGCTTTCTGCCCTCTCTCCCTTCACTGACACTCGTCTGCTGGATTCCGTGCTGAGTGGCCCCGCCGCGGTGGTCTAGTGGCTAAGGTACTCGGCTGCTGACCCGAAGGTCGCGGGTTCAAATCCCGGCTGCGGCGGCTGCATTTCCGATGGAGGCGGAAATGTTGTAGGCCCGTGTGCTCAGATTTGGGTGCACGTTAAAGAACCCCAGGTGGTCGAAATTTCCGGAGCCCTCCACTACGGCGTCTCTCATAATCATATGGTGGTTTTGGGACGTTCAACCCCACATATCAATCAATCAATTCGTGCTGAGTGGTTGTGTCGCCCGCGATCTCCGACGCCAGTGTATACCTCTCGCCGATCGGCCCGCCATCTGCGATCTCGTGACACCATGTAGCTCCCTCCGAGTGTTGCCCCGTCTTCAGACTCCTTCCCCCATCTTCCCTATCTTTTCCCTCTTCTTTCTGTCGCTCCTGTATTGCAAGTGCTTTCTCTTCTTTATCTTTCTATTATTATTTTTATCTTCCCTCTCCAATTTCCTTCAAGGCACTGCGCCGTGTTATTAATTAGGCAGAGAAAAAATAGTTGCCATTTTCTTTTCTCAAGAACCACTCATTCACTCTCCCCACCGCTTATCCGACCACCCCGCCACTGCCATTTTTGTGTAGTGATTCGCGCGGTTTGCATTGCACGACGCATAATAGGTCTATATGTTTTTTTTTTCGACGGGCCAAAGCAATTGTGTGGCCGAAAATCAAACTGTGGGACCAGAACAGGTCGACAATCTACCACTTCGCTCTGTTTAGCGGCAAGTACCACCAGAAGCGTGGAAGACTGCCAGCCGAGACATGCTAAGTGCTCCTTGCTTCTTAGTGACCCCGTCGCGCGCTTTCTTCTCCAACAAATTGTTTATTATGTGCAGTGTCCGCACTTTTGGCCATTTTTCATCACACTAGTTGTGGTTCTGCTTGGGCGCTGGTGCACATTATCGTCTGCACCAAAGAGGAGCCGTGTAAAAGCTGAGGGTTAATACAGAAGACTATTTCGCAAGAATTCTCGTGTAGCACTCACGTTCTTCATTTCCATTGCATGCAACCGCACATGAGTTACAACATCTGTGGCCAGTGAATTACAAGTGCGTGCAATTTAGAGATTATCGAATTAACACTTTTAATCCACATACGACGTAAGTCTCCTGCAATGACGCAGGAACGTGCCTCTAGCGTCACTTTGACGCCAGGTTGTTTTTAGACTTGTCAATTTTCTGACGATAAATGGGCAGCGTTATGAGAACCGCATTTTTTTTTCGTGGCAACATGGGTGTCGTTAATAATCGACCCATGTTTGTTGAAGCTAGCTCATTACTTGAACCCATGCGATCGTCGTGATTCTTAAGTATTCGTCAAAAAACAAACTGACAACAACGTCACCAACAAACAGACGCACTTTCGGCGCATGGCCAGTGGTGGCTGCTCATGCCGAAGCGAAATTACGCCATTCCGTGCTTCCAGATGTGCAACATGCTATATTTTCATTTCCTGGTTTTGCTGCTTCTGCGCTTAAGGTTGAGTTCACCCGTCATACATCCATTACTTATTCTGCGCGACGGCAAGCGGACACAAACTTTTAACTACTACGACGACCCGAATCAACACATGACTTCATCTGTTCCCTGAACTTTGTACTGCGACATTCCAAGCGGAACCACGGGATCTGTCTTCAATCATAGATCTATGCCTCTTTTCCGGATGTTATAAAGCATAGCGCAGATCGAATCGCAAACAGTTCCGTAACAGTAGAAGACGTCACTCGACATATATTAAATATCTGCTCTATTGCCAAGTGTGGAATCGCAAAAGCTGAAGAGGAAGAATTCTTATGATAAAAACCATCTGTATACACGTGAATATAGGGTGGATATAGAAAATAAATTGGAATTAGTGTCAGCTACTGCTCAACTCTGAAGAGCATGTCCCTTTTAGACAATATTTTTTCGACCGACAACTGTATTTTTGTTCTTGGGAGCATCCAAGGAGGGAAATTAATTTATACTGTTTATCTCATACCTCGGTATTAATGCTTTATGCTCCTCAACAATGTTGTAAGAAAAAGTTGGCATTGACAGCATTGATCCAGCGATCCAATACAATAAATATCATGTAATAAGGCATGCAATAATTATGATGGTCTCAGCGGGGAATTCTGCGTGGCAATCAAGTATTCTACCATAAAGCCACGCAAGATCTTGAAACTAGTTTTGGAATAGACCCACCTAATGTTTGTGAAACATCAATTGTGGTTGCAGGGCTCACTATGTAACTTTATAAACATTACACATGCACACATATGATACAGCAATTACTTAGGGTTAACGTCAATTGTTGTGTCATCCGCTGAAATTTCAGATTAATGTAGTAGTGTCCACGGCTACTATCGTCACGAGCACCAGCACGTCGTATCAGCTTATCGCTTCTGATGTTGCTAATACTCATGTCCCTGTTGACATCACTGCGCAAGGTGCGAATAACTGTTTGTGTAAAGATTTGAAACTGTTCAACATACGTAGACACGTGCAACATTTGTACTTACATTTAGCGTGATTTCATGACGCGTCGCTCAATAAGAAAATTCCCTCCGCATGCTCCGCATAACGTCGATTCCCAGGTGCGTGGGATCTGCCAAACTTTTCCATTTTGTACTCTGCTGATTTTTTTAATAGCCTTGCGCACGGTCGATTTGCTGTTAAATGGAGAGACAGAAGAAAAGTTGCTTTCTGCTTCTTACTGTTTTACTCGAACCATGAAATGAAAAATTACCTAGAGTGACATAGGACGGGCGCTGAAAGAAGCAGTGTCCAAGATGGTGCATTGCTATGACTGATGACTATGAAAAAAAAACGACTCTGCGCTTTTGAAAGCTCTGATGCATGACAAGGAAAACGTGAAAAATACCCCAACGACGGAAAAAGATTTATCAGGTCGCCAGTGCATGTCTCGCTAATACAAAAAAGAATTGGGAAACCAATTTCACCAACGAGCACCGTCACCAACTAGCTCTTTTCGCAGCGATTTCCAGCTTTTGTTTCTTGCCCCGCTGCGGTGGTCTTATATAGTGGCTAAGGTACTCGGCTGCTGAAGGTCAGATCTCAGGATCGAAAGTGTTTCAGGGCTCCCTTAAAGAACCTTCCAGAGCCCTCCACTACGGCATCTCTCATAATCGTATGGTGGCTTTGGAATGTTAAATAAGTAAACTTACAGTACTAAACTTCTAGCTTATAACACAATAATCAGGTCTGGTTTGGAATATGCATGTGAGGTGTGGGATCCGCATACTAAAACAGATATGAACAATCTAGAGAAAATCCAAAGGTTAGCAGTCCGTTTATTTTCAACCAATTTCGCCGATCTGATTCCCAACTGTACTTAATGCATAATAACAAAATTTAAACTCTAGAATGTAGCAGGAAAATTGCAAGACTACAACTTCTTTTCTATCTATCCAGCAAAAAAAGTGTACTTGAGCTATCAAATATTCTTTCTCTGTTATCTTCGTGTCCAACTAGACGATATCATTCACAAAAATTCACTCCTATCTTTGCTCGAACTAACAATTTCAAATACTCTTTCTTTCCTCGCGCATTAACAGAATGGAACGAACTACCACATCACATTTTTGAATCAGGAAACGTGTTAAGGTGTATTGAAATTTTTTTTAAAGTAACTTAGATCTTGTACCATAATGTATTGTATATTTACCTGTTAGTTTGTGCCTCCTGCATTGTTCATTTTTTTGCTTATATCCTCATACTGTACCACCACCACTCTTGCCTGGGCTATTCTTAGCCTGCAGTATTTTCTAAATAAAATAAATAAAATCCAAAGGATTATTAATACTGTTCAGTGCTGTCACACATGCGTAATGGAAGTCTGATTATTTTACACATCTATCGTGAAATGACTGATCGTGGACATTTTTATTTTGTTTAGATGCGTTAGTTTGAACGTCTTGTTTGTTTTTTATTATATGATTAGAGCAAGGAACGCAACCACATCGGAGCAAGCGAAGTGCCAAGATGCCAGTTGGCAACATTTTTTTTAGCGTTATCATGCGTGCACTAAGCTTCTCATCCAATCTAGGGCGTAATGCTCATTCTATTGATGTCAAATATTCTGTAATGCGTTTTTCTTATTACGCGTGGACATTTAAAAGAAGCCATGGGAAAATATTGCATTGTAGCATAATTTATGTATTTGCTATGAAGTGCAGAGAAACGCAGATGCGCAGTCCGCTGCCTTCGGTTGGGCTTGTACATGTGTATAGTCGTAACGCAAAAAGAGAGGTTTACAAAAAATAAAAATGGCAGCATATCCACGGAGTGAATGATGGAGAGATGGGCGAAGCATTCGTCCGTCCATGCGTCCGTCTGTGTGACCGTCCATGCATCTGTTCGTGCGTCCGTCCCTGCGTTCGTCCATGCATCCGCGCCTGCGTTCGTTCATGCGTCCATCCATGCATCTGTCTGTGTGTCCGTTCGTCCATCTATTCAACACTCCAAGTACCACCATCTCGCATCTTTTCATCATATATTCCCCATATAGAAGCACCGCCATCCATCGGACATTCCAAGGACTAAACGAGAGGTGGCACACGCACACTTTCTAACAGCTTGCGCTTCGGGTCTACTTCCCACCTTCAACCACCTTGAGTTCATGGTATATACTAGTTCACTGTATTCATGGCACTGCGGCCAAATGCTCGCTAAACCTTTCTAAAACCAAGGAGGTTACGCCCAGCGAGTATAACGTAGCAACCTTTCCCTGTCAGATAGGGCTCAATTTACATGCCAATGGCTGCTAATGTGAAATGAGAGACAGGAGGATTCAGCTTTTAATTTCTTACGGCTTGCGCTTCGTATTTGCTTCCCCCCTTTAACAACCTCGAATTCATTCATGGTATATACTAGTTCATTGTATTCATGGCCCTGCGGCTCAACGCTCGCTAAACCTTTCTAAAACTAAGGAGGTTACACCCAGCGAGTATAACGTAGCAACCCCTTCTTGTCCGATAGTGCTCAATGTACATGCCTATGGCTGCTAATAGGGATCGCAGCGTGCACTTTTACTAAAAGCCGAATGCTCCTGTCTCTCATTTCCCATTAGCAGCCATTGGCATGTACATTGAGCACTATTTTGTCTTGTTCAACAACGCACAGAAGAAATCTCTCACCGGCCCCACCTTGGAGGTCAAATGTTATACGTATTTCGGGTATGTGCCACTGGTGGTTACGTACTACGAGGGACGCACAAGCCACGCCATAAGGAGCTTCGCCCCTAAAAAGTCTTAGATGAGGTCTCATACTTGCGTCTTGTGCTCAGCAACACGCAGGTATGGTACGACACGTACGCGTTACGACGCGTGAGCACGTGGCTCACCCTCTCAGTAGCACTATTCTCTCCCATGGGAATAGAAGAGAGAGCGTATAGGGAGCGGGCACGCCGCACGCTGACGCTTTGTAGCGCGTGAGTGTGGTCAAGGCTTAACACCATCATGTGCGTTACTGCATAAATTCGGCGTGCTTATCAGATGAATAGCATGTGTGCGTGACAGTGGCCACTCACTCACTCACTCACTCACTCACTCACTCACTCACTCACTCACTCACTCACTCACTCACTCACTCACTCGGACATTCGCTCGGACACGGACATGCACTCGCAAGGACAGAGAAAAAAAAACAACTATCGCGACTTTTGAAAAAAAAAAAGCTTGTTAACGCCACAACTCATCTCCCATAAATAAGACCATCAGTGTTACCTCGATTGCGAAAGCATTTGTAACGTGCGTGCTACTGCTATCAGTGAAAAAAACCCTTGAATACTTATGCTGCCAGCATGTGGTGGTAGTGTCAAATCGCAACGAAGCGTGGGCGAAGAACTCTCCTATTTTCTTATTTCCGAGATCACTGCCTGTGTGAAAGCTTTCCGTAGGCAGCGCTTTAGGATAATCAAACAGTGCAGCGCTAGGTACCTATCTAATAAATAAAGCAATGTTTTGGAGAACTACGTGGTTTCGGATATAGCTGACAATTTGCTGCAACCTTAGATGTGGCATTTGCGGCTTTTCAAAGCTTACGAGGAACCGGTAAATCGAATTGATCTGCGTCTGCAGAACCTTCAGAATTTGGTTCTTACTAGCCGGCATGACGCCCAACTCAAGCGCAGTACATCTTTAGAGAAGACGATTCTCAAAGAGGCGAGCTAACTGTGTTCATACTGGTGCGAAAGCTGAGAATTAGGTGACATGAAACAAATAAAAATCTTTTTTCCACCCTCAAGAAAGCATCCCTGTTTTCGTTGCTGCTTGGTGCGTTTACTTTGCGCAAATGAAGAAGACAAAGACTGCTGAGATCGAGCTCTTTGATGTAGCGCTCTCATCTTGCTCTTGTCTAACAAAGATCAAAAGGATTACGTACGGAATTCAGAAGCCAAAATGTAATCATGTCTTCATGAATATGCAAAATGATTTTGGAGCAACAGATTTCGACGGCCTTTGTCCTGGTGTCTTTGATGTTGCAAGAAATTGCGATTGTGAATTTGAAACAATTTATTACAATGATGATCACATTGCATAGTCTGTGTGGAGATAATAAGTGACACAGTTTTGAGAGCTGCGTGCACATTAGAAGAACCACCAAGCTGCAGTTAATAATGGTTTTGGATGTGAAATACTGGAACTTTGGTAGTTGTGTTTTAGGAACAATCTTTCCTAAACCTGCTCTGGAAACCCAAAAAATATATAAAAAAGAAGCGTAACCCTGTCACTGCGTAAAATATGAGCAGTTACTTGAACTGAATTGTAGGACATTGATAAATTCGCCTATAGTTTCCTATTTATGAGACTCTTATTCCACAAATTAAAAATCGGCCGTCTAGTTCGCAGTCTTTTTGTGTTTTGCATATATGCTTTAACACCTGTTTCGATAAAAACTTGTGCGAATGATCTGCCAGATTGGATAGCTGTGATAATTTTATCTGAAAGCTGTTGTAAATATTTCATCTGTGTCAAAAACGTTCTTGCAGTTACTTTGCATGAAGATAACTTTTGTGGGTAATAATAATTTCAAATTGACTCGCCGTTTTGTGCTATTAAGGGCAAAGATAAATAACTCCGGATGGTCTTCATGAAAGCACAGTCAAAAATAAGCATAGAAGCTTTGTCTTCAGGCCATCTGAGGTTACAATTGAACCGTCGATACCAAATATGCTATAAATTTCTAACCCTTTCGATTATGCTTTAGATTAAGATAATCATACCACCACAGATTACAATGTGGTATGGGGATGGGGTTGCATGCGGGTAAATAAAACAAGTCATATAACTTACAGAAATTTCATTTTTAACAACAGAGCTTTTTTAGGGTTGAAGTAAGTTGACAAAGTCTGCACAAAAGCTCAGGCATGTATGTGCCACAAGATAATATGTGGGGCTTTATGTCATAAAACCACGAAATGATTATGAGAGAGGCTATGGGACAGGGCTCCAGAAAACTCTTATCACTTGGTGTTATTTAACATGCACTCGCATCGCACAGTACGCGGGCTTATACTATTTCGCTTCTATCGAGATGCAACCTTCACGGCCGGAAATGAACCCGAGACCCACGGGTCACCAGCCGAGCACCCTAGCCACTGTTTCACGGTGATGGTCATGCCGCAAGAATGGATCAAAGTTTCACTACCGATCCCAGCAGCTGGGGGAAATCGAAGACATTAGGCCGAAAGAGCGGAGTGGAGAGTGATAGGGTAAGGGTCTGGAGTCTTGGTGGAAGAGATTAAACCCTGGGGTAGTGGTTCTCAACCATGGATCTGTCGGGGATCTCCTATGGACTAGTGGAAGGGATGGGGGACCCCTTGCAGCGGAGGGGGAAGAGAGAGGGGGGTGTACGTAGATAAATCAACACAACTGCAGCGTGAAACAGGTGCCTTTTATCGTTGTCGAAAACATCAAACAAACGTGCTACATCACTTCATTTTGGACAGTTCATGAATGCGTGGCGCAGTCGCGCTTAAATAAAATTGTGGGTGAAGGTTTCGCGGATCATAGAAATGGCTTCGCGGAGCCCCCTAGGGTCCGCGGATTCCCATTTGAGAACCACTGGCCTAGTGAAACGAGGGAGTGATGATGCAAGGAGCCTAAAAGCAGGAGGGTGGTGGTGGTGGTGGTATAGTGGTTAGAAGAGGAGAAACGCACCTAATTCTGCATCCTGGTAGGGAGCACGGCGCAGTGCCTAGGGTGGGAAGCGTTAAGTGAGAACTCTGCTCAGGCAAGTGGAGAGGAAGGAGGTAAGGAGGAGAACATAAAGAAACGAAGCACGACAAATATTCGAGGTGGGATTCCAGCTCACCAGTCTTTGACGGAAAGTGTGAAATAACTTGGCTATCCAGGCGGGTTAGCTGAACAAGCAAATATGAGAAACGTATGATTGCGTTACTATAGAGAGAGAACAATAAAAGTACCAAAGGAAAGAGAATGCTTGAAAGAGAAACAGTGAGAAAGAGACAAAAAGCAGAGCACAGCCAGGCAAACGGTGTGGTGTCCGAACTACGGCTGTTAGCCGGCTTTCGGCTGAAAGTGGGACGAACCACCGTTGCGCAAACAGTTTGGCGGGGCAATGGGACTCAGCCCTAAAATCGGGACACGCCGTGCCTCAATCGGAACGTCGAGTCGCCCTAAATAGATATACTTGCGCCGAAATTATTCTTATTTTCAACACAACCGTTGTGGGGGTGTATTAAAAATCACATTTAGAAATAACTTTGATTAATTAAGCTTTTTTACCTTACTTTATTATTAGTAGGTGTAGGAAGCCCCAAAACTTGTAAATACCGAAACATAATTTGTTGCCATCGTTATCTACCAGCAATAAGTTTCAGACATTGTAAGAGCTTGTACTTGGAAAATCCTGCACATAGCTTCTACCACTACACGCAAAGCAGTCCTGTACAGAGAAAAATACCTAAAGCACCTTGTAACATTCTCGCAAAAGCTAAAGAAAAATACTAGCCTTGGCGAGACGTTCGCCATTGCATACGCTGACTTCGTGCACCACACACTGTCACCATCGCTGGCCCGTGTGTTTCCCGATACATGGAGAATAGTTTTTCATTATACGAAGAAGCCCCGATCTCAATAAATGCAAACTCAAGCGCACTTCCTTGCTGGGCCATACCATTCGCGCTTCGCCACTCAGGCTGATTGTACGGGTGGCTGCCATCTGTACTGCACTTGATGCACCTGGGCACGTAATGAGCTAATGGCATGCTTTCCCACAGGACGAAAGGAATACAAAACAAAGCAAGCGCGAGGCCTTCATGTAAATCGGAGACGTTGACCCGGCTAGGAACTTGGGTCGCCAGTGTATCGCGCTGGGAAGGCAGGAGGCAGCAACAGCGGTGAGCGCATCATCATCGCTAGTGGCTTTCTTGATGGTCTGCAAGCCGTGCGTCGATGGCCTGGCGCTTCCACTCATAAATTGATCAGCGTATCGCCACCATTGCTGTCGCACAGTGGACACGTCGCTTTCGCGGGTGCGAGAGCTGCGCAGTGGAGGGCTTTCTCCTGGAGTGCACCTTCAGAGACCTATGCAAGTTTTCCAAGGACACTATAGCTTTTCTGGAAATTCTGTCATGGGTTAGAGTCACGTCCTAATTTGATTACGGTGTTACGAAAAGATGTGATGCCTTTCTGGCTTTAGGCTAGAGTGGATTAAACCTTATTTTGGTATTTATGCTCTCGCGAACGTTCGTCTACATAGAAGTGTGACAGCTTGGGCTAGTTGGTATGGCATGACGGTAGTTATTGCGCGAGAACAAAACGACGACACAGAGACAAGAAGGACACGAAAGACACGAGCGCAAACTTCCAACTGAGTTTATTGCGCAGAGCACGAAAATATATAGAGGAGACAGTGACCATGGCACAAGAGCAGAACATGAGTAAGAAAACCAAAAACAAACAACACAAATACAAAGGCACTGAAAAACAGCAAAGAAAAATCTAGAAGAAACCGAACCAGAAAGGTAAAGCTACCTGCCCGCACCGAATCCTTCGCGGAACCTGCGTTCCTTCTCGGACTAAGCCACGGAGGGCTTGCTAATCCAAGGCACCTGTTCGCGTTACCTGCCCGCACCGCAGGTTCCTCGAAGGATTCGGTGCGGGCAGGTAACGCGAACAGGTGCCTTGGATTAGCAAGCCCTCCGTGGCTTAGTCCGAGAAGGAACGCAGGTTCCGCGAAGGATTCGGTGCGGGCAGGTAGCTTTACCTTTCTGGTTCGGTTTCTTCTAGATTTTTCTTTGCTGTTTTTCAGTGCCTTTGTATTTGTGTTGTTTGTTTTTGGTTTTCTTACTCATGTTCTGCTCTTGTGCCATGGTCACTGTCTCCTCTATATATTTTCGTGCTCTGCGCAATAAACTCAGTTGGAAGTTTGCGCTCGTGTCTTTCGTGTCCTTCTTGTCTCTGTGTCGTCGTTTTGTTCTCGCGCAATAACTACCGTCATACCGTTCGTCTACAGTGTAGTCGGGATTTTCAGGTCAGTGTTGCTATATATGCCTAAATATAAGCCAGTGAACAACTATCACAAACGGTCGGTCGGTCGGTCGGTCGGTCGGTCGGTCGGTCGGTTGGTCGGTCGGTTGGTCGGTCGGTCGGTCGGTCGGTCCTGCTTCTGCTTGCAATATGAATGGTGAGGAAAAAAGCCACTGAAAGACGGCCTTCACATTTGACCCATAGCGCTTTAATATATGAAAATACTTGAACACCAGGTCGCGAAAGATTGGATGCCAGAAAGATTGTGAAGAAAATATTTGAGTCGTACAGAAGAAACGTGCATTCACGGGCACTCAAGCGAAGCACGATCATTTAGCAGGAAGAGATTGAAAACGCGCCGATCATTTTCATGCGAAGATCGTGCGATGGCACCGTCGGGGCGACTATTGCCACAGGAACTGCAGCGTTCCTGAAGCGATATATTCATTGTCTTCGTGATTCCTTAGAATAATGGACATAAATTGTTAATTTATGTATAGGTTCATTACATAAAAAACAGACAACTGTCTAGAATACCAATATCGCGAAGAATGAATTCAAGTGCATCAGGCAGTACGGGAAGTTTCACAAGCCCTCTATACTGGTATTGTTCTAACTTTTGTTCGCCGTTAGATATCAAGGACGAGAACTTACATGAAGGTCTCATCACCGGCACTTAAGCAGGACGAGCTAAGAGAAGCTATCAGTTATCTTATTCGTGATCATTTATGGGTTTTTAAGGTGCGCGGCTAGTTCTTGAAACTGCCATTTCTCTCAAATTAAATGGCCACAACGGCCTATTGTCGTTTTTGAAGACTTTATTGGTTATTTCTGTCACTTTAGATGTCATTTGTTTTTCTTATTCAGATATCTAGGCAGTCCCAAAATTCTAAAGCAGCAATGACGAAGTAGTTAGACGACTTAGAATACTATGGTTTTTAAGTGACCGTTGTTTACCTCAATTGTTAACGTTTTACTTGGTTTAGAGCATTCTGTTTTAAAGTCGCCTTCATTACTTACCTCCCTATTAACATTTTACCTGACTTAGAGACCTACCAAGTACTTACGCACTTACTGTAACTTAATGTACTATAATATAACTCAGATAACTTGATCATCAGCCCGTCTGTATTCAAGCGAACTGCGAAGAAAGTGCTTGGGCCAGGTGACGTGATGCGTAGGGTTGCTAACTGGTGCTCAGTTTGAATATTCAAGACGGTTTTCGTTAGAAACAAAGAAGAGCCACGGATGGCGTAGAGCATAGAATTGTAACGAAGCTGTGATGTGGACATGGCCGGTCATACGATGCTCCTTTAGTCGTTATTTTGGGCACTTTCCTGTCTGCGCGACGTAGCATCTGCTACTTTTGTTTTGCTTTGCGTATGAGGTGATCGTCCTGCAGATCACGTGTGTCTTCGTCGTCCACGCGTTTTCCCGCGTTAAACCACCAGCAGTCTTTAACAGTGGTGCCGCAGTGGCGATGCAATGAGCGAGCAATCACTGCAGAAGTTAACAAAGCCAACCAGTCTGATGATGCAAGACCCACTTTAACAAGAAGACGTCGGAAAGAAGAGCGGCATAGGGGTCTACTTGCACTGGCCGAGTGACGCTGGTGATGGCCTCCGTCAGGATACTCGCCGTCCATAGTGATACCGAATAATATTATATGCAATCATTAGTTCCACGGTGCGAGTTATCTATTCATAGGTAAAGCTAAATAAAGAAGTAGGTTCCTATGCCTGCGACAGCCATCATGTTTTACCACTTACGTTAATCTAACGGCTAAAATTTTGCTACAGCCCCCTTATATCTCAACCCCAGTGCGCCACGGAACACAAGCCAAACAAACAAAAGCTCAAGATATGTCTAGCATGGACGCCAGTCATGCTTGGTCAAGGTATTTTCCCTCGTGCGTAATTGTGTGCACTTTGCGCATATCATTTTCACCTCTCAAGAACGAACCAATATTCCCCGAAATATGATGTTTTGTAGCAATTTACTCTGCTCACCTCCATCAGTACGCATTGCGATGAATCGATTTGACGTCGACCGCGATGTATACTTCGGACTGCGGTAAACCTACAATGCAAAGTGCTCTGAATAAATAAGTCTCTTTTGCACATCAGACGGCAAGTGCAGGCTTACAAACCAACCCTATAGTTGTTATAACGTCTGAAGTAAACTGTCCTAGTTACCCTTTGTAGGCTTTCTTGAGTGATTGCTGTGTTCTCTGATCGTACTTTCTGTCCTTCCCCAATCTCTACTTTATTACTCTTCCCTTTATCTCTCTCTCTTTCTTGTTTGTATGGTATACGTGGGCAGGTACAGCCGAAAGAGGTTTTGAAGTTTGAGCATGTCACGTAGAACGCAACAGGATTCATTCGGAGGGCACGTCCCTGATAGTACAGCGCGTCTATCCCTCCGAATCACCGACAATTCGGTCAGTGCCATGCCTTAGTTTTCTTCTTCTTCTTCTGTTCTCTCTCGCACGCTTCCAATCACAGCGCGTAGTGACGTGAGGGGCTTGCATCAGGCCTCCTGTGTGTTCGCTCCGCTCGCTACGGTGCGCAGAGGTGCATGGATGTCGCGTAGAGGCCCACCGAAAGAAAGAGTAAAGCTTAATAAAAATAAAAGTATGGGGCATTGCTTTCTTAAGCAAGTGGGCACTGTGGGCTTAGCTGCCGGCTATTGCTGACCCGAAGAATTGGGGCCTCGGGTAGCGTAAAGGCTTTGGCTATCGGTTATATCGGGGCAGCGAGCGTGCAAAGGAGGCCCGGTTTCACTCGTGCGCGTGGGAATTATCCGAAAATCATAAATATGCACGCCGTACACCGTCGTCATCGCGAAGCGGCTCTGTGTATTCGAAGGGCAGTCACGTAAAGCAGCCGAGGAGTGACGGGCAATCACACGGGTTCCGTGTCCTTGTGGAAATGAAGGTTGCGAGTTTCCGAGGAAACGCAAGGAGCTCAGGCCTCCCAGGAGGGAAGAAGCTTCCCGGACGAGCGATGGTCCCGAGTGGTGTAGCCCTGTATGCGAGAACTCTCTCCGGCGGGGCTCAGGGCTTTTCTGCTCTTTTGGTTTCACAATCAATTACAAGTGCCCTTCCAATACCCAGCGCTGATGGAACTTCCGTGTTGGTTACTTTTTATACGTAACTTTGTATTTGTGCTTGTTTGGGTATTTTTCCGTGTGTATTTTATACATATCAGGAATGACTCAGGTAATGAAGTTTGTAAACTTAAATTACCAAACAGCTTAACCAAACTAATAACGATGCATGTTCACTTTTCGTTTCGTCCGTCGAGTTGTAGCGGTTACGGTGCTGCCCTGCTGACCCACACGTCCCTGGTTCGAGGTGAAGCTCATTGTTAATGGTGAAGTTTAAGGGTACCCCAACTTTGTTACTTAATGCAAGGCTGCTTTGTTGAAGTACCTAATTAGGCTCAGTCGCCAATGCACAGTCGCTCTCACATTTGTACAGCGAATTTAAACAATGGTAAGTCAAACTTCATGCATTGAGGTCAAATCTATCAAGCGTGGGCCGGATCAACATGGCTGATTAGTGAGGAATTCTCGATTACATCCGTGTAACAACTTTACTGAATGTATTGAAACGCCAATAATATAATTATATCCTGATTTACGCAGTAACTAGTCTGTTATATTATGTTTGTATCGACATGGAGCGTAGGCAGGCTACCCCGCCCGCCAAGTGCGTGGGAAGAATCTTAGCATGGAGCACACCCAACAAAAATGTCATGGTGCCTTCTCATCAACGCAAGTTATCACATGCGTTAGCATCTGCTGACAAATTACACCTCGTTGGGTCGTATAACATATCATATGCACCACATTGTATGGCTGCTACCGATGTGCCATGTTCGCAACATGCATGAGGCGGTGGGGTGATTGAATTCATGAGCTGATGGCAACCGCAGCTGGCTTGCCATCGCTGCATGTAACCCTCGCAAGTGAGGATTTCCACTCCTCGGGTTATGGTCGTGATGCAATAAAGTTTTGCTTATCTTATATAGACATTATTATCTTCATATTGCTATACTGCCTGTGTAGACATCTAAGAGAATATGGAAGCTTGACGAAATGATCAATTTCAGGACACGGCAAGTCATTTGACCAAATGTTTCGGCAAGCAGTCTTGTCTTCGACAAAGTTGCAGTTCAAGCCTGCAAGAGCAAACTCCACTTGCCCAAAGCTCTGGCTCCAGCAACCATCCATGCCACTCAAAATGTGTTATGTTTACTACCCTTGTGGCAGTTTATTACAGTACGCATATAGATCTATTTACGCTTTATAGAAGCTTGCTTGAGCTTCATTCAGCTTGTTCATTGTGCCATTAAGAAGAACACTTCTGAAGTTCTGAAATGTATTCAAGAAACGGCAAGGCAATTTCACACGACTGCGTTAAAGAACATCAGCTTCAACACAAATGAGAACTCGCTGCGAGATTTGTCTATTTTGTATGATTCCTTCTTCTCTGTTTCACAGCCGTGTCGTTCAGAACGGCGTACTCTGGAGTATTATTGATGAAATGCAAGTGAAGCCGTGACATTTGATTTGAAAAATGAGCCATATAAACGAGCTGCTAACATCGTTGCCCACCTTAAGCACTTCATATAGAGGTAGCAGGAACATCTCCAACAGAAATGATGCAGCTTGTCGAAGTTAATAGAGGAAGAAGAAGGACTTGAGAAAGGATGTGCAACACATTCTTTAGTAATGCGTTAGGTTCCTACATATAGGTGCCATCGGGTGATACATAAATTGATGAAAAAAGCTTCTACGAAATGAAAGCATGCAGTGGGCATATTTTCTCTTTCATCACAGTGTCGTCAAAAAGAGAGGTACAGAACTCTGTAATGCCACTATTGTTTTATTTTTCAATCCGTCGATCTAAGTAAGATGAGTTCCCCTCTTTCGTATTTAGTCTGAAGAACTTCCGACTTTCGTTCATTCAGAACAAATATGCCCATCCCTAATTTTCTTTCGCCACTCTCTGCCAGTGATGGAGGAAAGAAGCAAGTTGTAGATTTCATCACTCGAGCAGAAACTATGGATTTTCATCCTAAGGGTGTGGTGGCGATCGGTCAAGCATGCGCTATCGCGGGAGACGTCACACGACCGCTCGAATACGCTTTACGTGCTGGGATCTCAACGCGAAGAGACTGTGCGAAAACCGCAGCTCACCCTGGCGCGTTCATGTTCTGTTTCAGCAGCCTTTTGTAGTGTTATGCGAGATCGGATTCAAAAGAGATAACGGCCAGTCTTACCTCGTAAAACATTACGATTTTCTCTACCACATTCAGTGCTTCGCCCTTGTGGTTAAACTGATTTTTCTTTGTTTCTTTGTCGTTTCTGTGCATTGGAATAAGCAGGGAGAGAAGCTCTCTTCCACCCTCTCTAATCGTCGGTTTTGCATGTTTTGCATACGCGCACACATACAGACTCACGCATAAACCAGCATAAATGGTAATTGAAACACCCTTCCCCCTTTACATGTCTTTACGCCTCGCGCAATAACTTCTGAGCTCTCCTATACCTTTCTCCCCATTTCTCCACCAAAGTGTCGCTGTTATCGTGTCCTCTTGAGAGACACAGGCTGCTTCAATTACCTCCACTGTTCACCTTATTCCATGTCAAGAATCTCTATCCAATACCCCCCGCTACACTAGATTATTGCACTATATTGAATTACTCCAAATAATGTCTCCTATACCTACTTGGGCTTCACCGTTCATTGTTATCGTTAGGAAGTGTCTAACAAAAAAAACGCTCTCGATTCATTACAATGTACGTTTGTACCTTGAGGATATAATAACAAACAAACAAACATACAAACGGACTTTGACCGACCGACCGACTGACTGACTGCAACTCCCGTAAACTTGCCTGCGAGCATTGAGCAACATGGAAAATTTGTTCTTACACACAAGTAGTTGAATTACTCTGTCCCATTTTTGATTATCTGCTTATTAGCTTTCTGCTTATTCTCGCGATCCATTAGCCGTAACATCGAGCGCCTATTTTTGTCCCTGCTTAGGTTCTTGCGCAGAGAACAGCGTCCAGTGTATTTATTTTGCTCATCAGGAAGGCTTGCGTCGAGTTGGGCACACGTAGCCAATCCCCTAATTTTGAAGTTCCTTGTGTGGAGAAAGCGTACGTGCCCTGAAGATGTGGATACGTTGAATACACTGTTCGAAGCATGAAGGAGAGACGTGCCCCTGAATGAACGGTATTTGCCCCTTCGATGAGCGACTGAGTAGACCACTGATGGCTTCTCCCGCGGCGCCTTTGTCATTCGTGCCTGAGGTACATCTAATCCAGAGCGAGGGCGTGGTGAGCTCTGTCGGTTGCACCACCTGCCAGAGCCCGTCGGTGTGTAAGGTGGCGCCTTCAGTACAGTTAACACACCTGCAAGACCCCTCCCTCACCTTGCTTCCATTATTGTCTCCGAGTGACCCTCGCCTTTCGTGGGATAGTATCTGCGTTATTTTTCACTCACTGCTGTAGGGGTGCTGACACCCCTGTAAAGTTGTTTGCGCTGCGTGGCGCAGGTGTCTCGCCCAAAAGCCGCATTTCGGGTTACAACCACCGGGCTGTAGGTGGCGTTGTGTTCACGAGCGTTGTTCTCACTCAGTGTATAGAAATATCTAAAATAGAGAATAGGCCCTTGTACGTGGCTTTTCTAGACATCACTGGGGCATACGACAACGTTAATCAGGAAATTTTGTGGGATATATTGAAAGGAATGGGCATGGGCGACGACTGTATACAGCTTTTGAGGGAGATATACCGAGAAAATACAGTTTGCATAGAGTGGGAAGGAATGCGTAGCAAAGAGAACGTTGAGGTTAGCAGGGGTCTGAGACAGGGATGTCCTTTGTCCCCACTGTTATTCATGCTGTACATGGTGAGTATGGAAAAAGCGCTAGAAGGTAGCAACATTGGTTTTAATCTGTCACACAAACAGGGCGGCATGATGATTGAGCAGAAGGTTCCAGGTTTATTTTATGCGGACGATATCGTCTTATTTGCGGACAGTCGAGATGATATACAGCAGCTGGCGAATATATGCGGAAGGGAAGGTGAAGCTCTTGGACTAGGATTCAGTGTAACGAAGTGTGGTTTGATGGTATTCAATGATCCCTGTGATCAGACGGTGTCCATACAAGGCCAAGAAATACCGAGGGTAAGTGAATACAAGTACCTTGGAGTATGGGTAAATGAGAGTGATAGATACATGGAGGTACAGGAAAAAGCCTCGGCAGCAAAAGGAAAGAGGAATGCGGCAATAATGAAGCACAGAGCGTTGTGGGGATACAATAGGTATGAGGTGCTTCGAGGTCTGTGGAAGGGTGTAATGGTTCCAGGGCTTACTTTTGGGAACTCAGTGGTGTGCATGAGGGCAGAGGTGCAATCGGGAATGGATGTAAATCAAAGGACTGTGGGACGCCTCGCGTTGGGTGCTCACGGGAAGACGACAAACGAGGCTGTAAAGGGCGATATGGGGTGGGCAGGTTTTGAGGCGAGGGAAGCGCAGAGCAAAATAAGGTTCGAAGAAAGGCTAAGAAATATGAAGGAGAG
Organism: Rhipicephalus microplus; assembly: GCF_043290135.1. Taxonomy (NCBI): domain Eukaryota; kingdom Metazoa; phylum Arthropoda; class Arachnida; order Ixodida; family Ixodidae; genus Rhipicephalus; species Rhipicephalus microplus. The sequence goes on along the minus strand of NC_134703.1, from coordinate 5,014,524 downwards.
TAGATGGGCAGAGAAGGTGTTCCGTTATTTGTATAGGAAGAGCGTGGACACACAGTGGAGAAAAAGAACTAGAAGACTCACTAGTAAATATACGGCTGGTATTGTGAGCCATATGTCAACAAAGAGCGTTAAGGGAAAAGTCAGGGAGGCGGAGAGGATTTACTGGATGGCAGCTATGGAGAAAAAACCGGCTTTGAGTAACTACCGAAAGGGCAAAAATGAAATAAGGAGGGAGGCATTTTACGATAATTCAAGGGGAAGCGCTTTACTGTTTGAAGCGAGATCGGGTTGCCTTAGAACGCGTAGTTATAAAGCAAGATTCAGTAAAGAAGAAGAACAATGCACATGCTGCGGGAAAGATAAGGAAACGGCGGAACATGTTCTGATTGAATGTGGAGATATCCACCCAGGTGTACGTTTGGGCACGAACCTACAGGAAGCCTTGGGTTTTAGGGACAACAATGGAAAGCTGAACACACCCGCGATTGAAATAAGTAAGAGACGGTTAGAGTATTGGTGGCAGAAAATTAGAGAGAAAGGACAAAAATAAATATTGGAAAAATAAAATATGGACAGTGTGCCGTAAATGGCAGAGAACTTAAGCTGAAAATTTACCTTTTTTCCATTAAGATAGAATTTATCGAAGTAGAGGCATTAGGCCAACATAAAAAAAAGGGAAAAAAGATTTTTTTTTTTGTCGAGCCTGGTGGCATACTTGTCACCACCCCGTTATAAAGGGGACGCTCATAGCATCCATCCTTCCATCCATCCTGATCACCACTTTCATCATCATGGCTGGTAGAGTGGTAGCGCCGGCGGTGACCCCTGGCGGAAGGCAAGCCTTGGTGGCGGGCGAGAGTTGAGCGAGTCTCTTTTGCGCGTGGCGGTTGCCGCGAACGGTTGTGTCTAGCGTGGGTCTCCGGTGCGTGGCACTGCAGGCTGCGTGTCGGGGGCCCTCGTGGTAAGTCAAGCGTTGGCGACGCCGTCTTGGGTGTGTTATTGTGTTTGTCATGGTATTGTGTGCTTGTCGTGTTATTGTGTTGGTCATGGAGTGTATGGTAATATTGTGTACGGATGTCCTAGCGTGTTGATAACGATTGATGTATCAATTTGGTGGACGACATATCGTCGTTTTAAGTTAGTTAAATAAATGTGTGTATTGTTTGGTTTGTTACGACCACATCTGCTGTGTCCGTTTACTTCAAGAGCGTGGTGGTGGCGATTACAACCCCCCGACTCTACACTGGTCTTCAGCATATCTAATGCGGTAGCTTAGAGACTTAGCTGTCGCCCTTCTAAGCTCGATGACGCAGTTTTCTTGTCTAGCCATTTGAGCCGCATTTAGATGGGAGCGAAAGGTGGTGCGAAGTTCTAGCAGATCCCACGCATTGTGAGAATTTCATGTGAGTTAGTAGAAAGTCAGCCCTTATGCTGCAGTTTTTGTCTTTCTTTAGTCCAAGTGTTGCAAGGTAGACCGATGACGTTGCCTTGTACTTGTGTGTATATTGTCAGTTTAAGAGGTATGGTGACCCGACTGGTGTGTAAAGGGTGGATGATTATTGCCCCACGCAATTTCGGAACTCCTGTTATTACGAAAACGGCACCTTTATTGAAAAGAAGAGTAAGCAGCGTTTGTTGACTTATTGCTGCGGTAAATAGCGAAGGTATAGTATAGCTGGCTGAGTCATAGGAGCGTATATGCAACGTGTATGGTGCCACACGTGACTAAAAGAAAACTTTCACGACTTAGACAATGGGCATGCCTTGTTACTAACCGGTCAGTATAGTTAGTAACACACTAATACCTTTTATGGCAGTTTAGCATACACAAAGTCAAGGAGGTGATCACGAGAGCTCACTGACGAAGGGGGCTGGGTTGATAGATGGAGACAAAGTTGATTTAGTCAGAAAATAAGGGCTACGCATTTATGATACTCGCTAGGTCTTCTCAATAGCGAGCCTCTTAGTCATATCGTGGCTCTGGCTAGTAATATTGTCAGAATGCGACAACAATGTCCCCGGCTCCGACGAAGGTCCATGAATAGTGTTGCCAAATCTGTACCATCACGTAATATAGCTGACCAGCTCACTTCTCTTTCCCGGCTGCTACTACCACTGCCTCCACCCTAACCACCGCCAACCAACGCGCTATGTTTGGAGAAACCAAAGGACGCATATGGGAGGAAGGTGGCGGCGGATGTCGAGTGGCCGTCTTTATCACCCCGGAACGCCCTTAAAAAGACGACACAAGATTCGACTAAGGATCTCCGCGATGAACTACGTGTCATTGCTGTGTTGAGGTCGTTGATAAGCAAAATGCGCACACTCCTCACTTGATTGACAACACCATCAGCTTGAAGCGCACGGCAAGTTCTGGACACCTTGCAAACCTTCTTTGACATCATGGATTGCAGTGCACATCTAAGGCAGCCGTACCCGACACGGTAGTCTAGTGGCTAAGGCTGACCCGCAGGTCGCAGCATCGCATCCCGGCTGCGCCGCGCGTATTTTCAATGAAGGCGATAATGCTTGAGGTACGTTTACTTAGATTTAGATGCACGTTAAAGAACACCAGGCGGTTGAAACTTCTGGAGACCTTCACTACGACGTCTCTCATAATCATATGCTGATTTCAGAACATTCACTTCGAATAATGAACGATCTAAGAGTGTCGAAGTCGACCCGCACTCTGTGTCGATTCAGTTTTATGACTTTCTAGACATGCGTGGTACACCCTGCTATGCGTATTAGTGTATTACTCTATTTTTCCTCCTCGCTTTTTTTCTCCTCTTTCCCCTTCCCTCATGTATGGCAGCAAATTGGACTACACCTCCTTAACCTTCCGGCCTTTCTTTTGCTTTTCTCTCTCTTTTTTAAGAAACTTGAGCAAATGAGCTACCTTTCACTACGCTGAACTAAGGGCGAATTATTAGCGTTACGTAACATGAAGCTTACATTTGGTGTACGGCTGATCATACAGGTCTTCCAAAGGTGTGTTTTGCAATGGAATAAGTTATACTGTAAACTGATTAAGAAGGTGTTTTCGAAGCTGTGTTATTTTCTCCCAACAGCTTAGTGCTTTGTACATAGCTACAACATTTGGGTTGTTGGGTCGCGTCTCTGCTTCACGCCTTCTACCACACCTTAGTTCGGTTATGACTCCCTCGTATCCTTTTTGAAAGCCCGCTTTGCTCACTCCTGCGCATAATCACAAACCAGTCACTCGAATGACATTATATAAGCTCATTTTCCCCATTTTCATATGTTCTTCCTAATAAAATAACCAATTTTTTAATGACAGAAGTTCAGAAATAATTGCACTTGATACATTATAAAATAGCAACCGAAGCTCAGCAACTGATGCTCGATTGTGGCATAGTTGCCAATGAGCTCTTCTTCAGTACCGCCCCCCCCCCCCCAAAAAAAACTATTGTCAAAAAAGTTGGGCTAATGTGATTTCTCATACGATCAATGCAAATATGGCCGTTTTGTTCCTCTCTTTCAAGATCAACTTGATTTTTAGGTAACTATTGAATTCCGTGATAACAACAGGCATGAAAATGAAGTTTATGCACAAATAATAAATGCAGAAAGAATCAAACAGGCAAATATGCTGAATTCGTCGAAGGGACACGGGTCGAATGGCTGCAGTTCTTGTTGATTTAAAATGAAATAAAAAAACATGCACAAATGCTTGTTATTGGCCTTTTTTTTCTTGTGTGTGAACCAATCGTTGGAAAAGGCAAACATTATTCTAAGCTAGCCGTCACAAATGCGACGTCAGCGATTGAAATCAAGCGCAAACGCAAAGTGTCCACTGCGTGAGACCGTTTAGCGCCAATGCTGCGTCTCCCGATGTGCAGAGCAAGCGAAACCATTCAAAGGTGGAGTCGGCGAGAAAAGCTTTAACAGTGCGAGCGATCGGAGTGACCGAAGAGAAGAAAAAATATCCGTGTGTGGCATCAAAAGGAAGCGAAGTGGATGTTCGGGTGCTTGATCTCTTGCGGCGTCTCTGCTCGGTGCTTCTTTGTGCCCTTCGCAATATCATGCCTCGAAAAGAGTGTTTACTCATTAAGATACCCCCAATCACAACCTGAGAGCGCCCATATTTCTATGCCCCTCTTGTCCTCTCTGTGAATGCTGCTTGTAGATTAAATTGGTGATCCTAGAGCAGCTGCATGAGTTGGCTCTTCTCGTGGAATTTTTGAAGTTTTGTTAATGTAGCTTTTAACAAGAAACTGTTTTACGCCGGTCACGAGTCATGAATATGATGTTGTAAATTATGTACGAAGAGACAAGAAATATAATTAAAAAAAACTAGAAAGAAAAGTTGCGGTGTCACGGGTATCGAACCCACGACCCCTCGACACACAGTGCTCGGTGCTACACTCGGCCACAAAGAGCATGTTATTCCGTATACTAAGGGCAAGTTATTTATATGCATTTTTTATTAACTGGAATACGCGGAGCTTCGAAGCACTTTAGCGTGTTCTCGTAATCACCAGTCAGATGGCGTGAACTGAATGCTTTTGCAGTCTTTACCCGCTCGTCGCGAAGCACGTACTTTGCTTTACAGGTTGTGGTCACCCGCGCGCTGTAAAAGATTGGAGGTGTTGCATGCCACCGCTGACGAACAGTTGTAAAGACTCGGAAGTATGGCGGGCTTCTTTACGGTTGCTGGCTCCCAGCCATCGTCCGCGTGGCCGATGTTTGCCAGTGAGGAGGCGCGTGTTCTTAGTGACAGAACGAAGGTTTATTGACACGATGGAAGAGAAAATACCATACAGAGATTCAGCTTATGTACAAAATGTCTTTGGCTTTTGTAGCCTGTCAATTCCTTACGTGGCCCTCCGAAAAAGGCTGATACAATTGCTGCCACGAATCAAGTGACGTTATGTCTCAGTGATCCACCCTCCAGAAAGGGTGCAGATATTGGACCACTGAGCTGATGAGGAACACGGGCGCAAACGTTCAATGGGTAACACGAGCGCGCTACACAATGACGCACCTGGTCCACGTGTTGAAGACTTTGCAGGACGAGGGGGTAGAGTCCGGTGAAAAGGGAAAGTCGAGCTCTTTTGGGGAGAAGATGGCCGCTGACACGAACGTCAGCAGCGGTCAATGGCTGCGCTCTGCTACAGTTTACCAGAAGTTTCTCGAGCACTACAGTCCAGGTGCTCGATCCCTGAGAACAGCTACTGCGACGCCTTCCCACGCTTCCGAACTGTTGGTCCTTTGTCACGACCTCACGTAGGCGACAATGGCTGTGTGGAGAGGTTGACTTCATGAGAACTGCAACAGTGACGCCGTTTCACGCTGTACAACCCCACTTAACAAAGCATTGTTCACAAAGCTTCCGTCAAGCTCCTCATAACCCGGCCGCAACAGACTGCCAGGCCCACCTGCAAGACAGCGTCGTACTTTTCGCTTCTGACTGGGCGCCGATATTGGGGTGAAAGCCGTCTCGCAGATCGGCTCACGCACAATGGCGTCTGCTAAGACGAACTGCCGGGCCAAACGCAAAAGCTCGTGCAGTTGTCTCGTTAGAGGGATCCTTTGCATGTCTTGTGCATTGACGCCTAAGGATGCATGAAGTAACATAGCGCAGGAAGGTCACTTCGCTCGAGGCTGTGGCTGCGTTCGGATAAGGAGCCCGCTGCTAAAACACAAATAACTGCGACCGTAGTTAGTTCGCGATGTTCCTGCGAATAGTAATTGTGCATTTGTTTTATGTGTCCTTCTTCGAGTTTGAGCGACGCGCTTCAATTGTCCAGCTGTCAATGTTCGTGTTCATGCACTGCGTGTTATCTTTTTTCGACCTTTGTGCTTGAGCTGAGCGCTGCGAGCTTCAAGCCATTCTTCGCATTACATTCCAATATGTTGCTATCGTAGTCATTGCTTCACCCATGCGGTGAAAATGGGACTTTTCTTAATGCTTGTTGATGTCATCTGAGCTCAGGATTACTTATATGCTATGTCCAGATACTCATTAAGAACCTCAGGTACTACAACGGTTCAATCGTGATCATGGGCGTTAGTCACCGGGATCGAGATGTGCCACTATAGGCGTCAACATAGGTGCATCATCATCAAACGGTGCTTAATCTGCCAAACAATAATAGGCATTGCACTAGCTATCATATATGGAGGCATATTAAATGCTCAACTTCCTCTATGAGGTAAAGTTTCACTGAGGAAAGTTGGCGACAGACTAAGGTTGGCGATTGAACGCAGTGCGCTGTTCTGACAAAGTCACAGCTCATTATAAATTTCTGATGAGCAACCGCGCTTACAAAATGAGTCATGTGACGGACAAGTATAGGCTTCTATACAAGTATAGACTTCTAGACTTGCACTCACGCGGATATTTCTTTTACTGGCCTGTTTGATATCGGCTGACACCAATTTTTTCACGCGTATGGGCCAAGATATATCTCGCGGCGACTTCTGGTGAGCCCTGATGAGGAACTGTTTTGTACCTTGAGCTTCTTTATTGAGGTGGTCAGAGCAAATGTCGATTGGGGTGAAACGTGACCCGAGAAAATGGATGTTGTGTGAAACATGGCGAGCCAAAAAAGTGTGTGTTTCGTTTGTCTTCACTGCTCTGGTGGTAATGAAAGCCAGAAAGAAGGCTTTAGATACAGGTTCACTCTGCTCATAGATCGATATAGTGCACCATCCATAAAAACAGAAAAAAGGGAGGCGTAGTGCCACGCTCAATCTCAGCTTACCCTCGGACACTGATCGATAAGACGTCAATACCACGCCCATGGAGGGGCCACAGTGGTTCTCTGGTACTTGAAACCTGAAGGCCAAACGTTCTTAACGATCCTATGCTCCAGTCGCAGTGACACCAACTAAGAGGTATAATGCCCGGGTTGCCCTATGTCTTACTGAAACTACGCTGTCTTTTCGGACGCAGAACCTCAACAAGTATTGCGTGGAACTGCTTAGGGACACTTGGGTTAGTTAACTTACACGCGACATTGTCGAAAATTTTGTGTAAAAAGAGTAGAGTGACGTCCTGCAAAACTTTCGAGACTCTGTGTGCCATCATGTCCCAGGTTAGATTGCCTGCGCGGGGTCATAGACACGAAATAAAAGTTTATCTGTGTGAGGTATGGTTGACCAACACATCAAAAGCGCTAACGGCGTTCGATGCTTGAATGAGAAGCAGCAGTTGAGTATAGAGTGAAGCGTGACTACCCTTCCGCTGCCGGGATCGTTTTTTGATATGCTCTGATCGCTTGCTTTGTACCTTACTTCACATTTTATCTTAGCGACTGCTTCTTGTTGTGTTGGGGAAACACATACAAACGCTGCTATTTAGAGATGATTTATAACACAGGTTCAGAAGTAGTTTGACGTATGTTGTCCAGAAACTTTCATAGAGAGACGAGTACAAAATTAATTGTGATAGAGTGGTCGTGCTCCGCATATTCATTTGCTGGCATCGCACATGAGCTATAGCCATGTTTATGACGCAGCTATTTATGGAATGCTGTTAGACTATGTTATTTGTTTGATTGCGCACGGTATCAAAAAAGGACTAAGGCTGTTAACGTGCTCTTTATAAAGGGCAAGGATACTGTAGGCTGTGTACTTGAATTCATGAGCGGCAATGTTTTCGTTACTATATTCAATGATGTCCTCTGAGGCAGCAAGAGAGTTGAATTAAATGTAAAATCTAGTCAGATAGTTGTATTCGTACATGACAGTTTGCATGTAGTGACCAATCTACAAAATACACTCTGTAAATTAATTATCTTTCTGTCGATTATTAAGCAGAATGCGTTACACGTGTCATCGAACTAGAAACTTACCCGTCGGTGGCGTCGGCGTCGGAGACGTAAACATGAGTGACGCGAAAAATTCTTATCATGTGATGACGTCCGAACGTGACGTCCTTCTGACACCAGACATAAAAACTTGCGACCTCCTCCTGGCGATACATTGAAGTCGCCATGGCGTCACCCAACGTGACGCCACAAGATGTCATTATTGCATGACACCAGTGCTTAGTCCGATTGTCGAAGTAGTATGAAAACCACGCATCTGCAGAAAGCTTTCGGAGAAAAACGGCAAAATCAGTACATCAAGTGAGAAGAAAAAGTAGCTAATTCTTTTGCCTTTGAGTTACTTTAAGTGGTACTATGAGAGGGCATGTGAATTTTTTTAACAAGATGGAAACATGTGGTACACAAACAAATAAACATGTAAAATGCTTGTGGCTGACAATTCACCAGTTCCTTGCTATTTCTGCGTGCGCCACTCGCTCTCTGTCGTGTTCTGGTGCGGATGCCAGCAGAGAAGTCGCCGCGCCCCCACCAGGAAAAGCGGTGTCCATGGAAGTTGGCTCCAGGAAGTGCATTGGGCTCCACAGTGCCGCGGACAGCGAAGGCACCAGTGTCTACTCGCTCAGCCACGAGGAATGATCCAATGACCAACTCGTAGAATGCCGTAAAGTGAAGCGTAGAATCACTTGCTACTCCCTGTTTTCAAGAGAGTCAACTCTAAGATCTACTCCGAAGACCACAGTCAGTACTCCGACAGCCCGAACTGCCCTACAACTGCTGGAGGTTCTTAGTTCAATGTTTTCAATGCTTCAGGAATATGCACAATCCGCCCACGGCCCGTTCAAAGGCCGCGTTATCTCAGTCGCATGTCGGAACGCTGCAGTCATGTAGGCCAGAAAAGCTCCGGTCTCAGTGACTGTACTGATTTGTACGTGCAGGGCTCTTGTTCTCTCTACTTTTTCTCTTTCTGATACCCATTCGTTCATCCCCAATGCAGGGTAGCCAAGCAGACACTCGATTGGCTAAACTCCCTTTCTTTCCTCTCTTAACTGTTCATGCCGTGGAGACTGCATTTCGAAGAGAACAATGTCCAGGAATGAATGAAATGAACTTCATTTGGACCAGGCTCTTTGTACTTTAGCCCTGAGGTTGGTGGCCGCCTCAGTCCAGGTAGCCATGGCTCGCTGCCGCCGCTCGAGCCCGGTTTACCAGTCGTAGCTGGTCGTCAGGGTTTTGCGCCACCAGATAAAGAACATCCGTATAGTTGTACAAATGTGCCCGACAAGGAAACCAAGTTGACCACAGTTAATGCACCGTCCTCCCCTATGGCACGCCACATGATTATACGTAGTCTTTTTGGCGCTTGAAATCGCATAATGATTTTTAAGAGGCCTTTTGACAGATAACGCAAACATATATTTCAACGTCATCGTACCAGTGAATAAGACAGTGCCATATTTGGGAACTCGAGAGCTAAACTTTGAGAAGATCTTGGACACGGACAAATGCGGGAAGCTTTCACCAAATCTTACAAAGCATGCTCAATGAAGCACGGACCCGTCGCCGCTTGCTTGGCTACTTGTTTTTTAGGGGCGAAGCTCCTTATAGCGGCACCCGTTCATCCCTCGTAGTCGTAGTCGTAGTCGTAGTCGTTGTGTGTAACCAGTGTTACATTTTCACCTGCAAGGTGGTGCCGGTGGAAGATTTCTCCTGTCCTTTGTTGAACAATAAAAAGTTCGCGGCGTGCTCGTTAACTAAAAGCCGAATGCTCCTGTCTCTCATTCCCCATTAGCAGCCATTGGCATGTACATTGAGCACTATCTGACAAGAAAGGGTTGCTACGTTATTCTCGCTGGGTGTAGCCTCCTTAGTTTTAGAAAGGTTTAGCGAGCGTTGAGCCGCAGTGCCATGAATACAATGAACTAGTATATACCATGAACTCAAGGTGGTTAAAGGTGGGATGTAGACCCGAAGCGCAAGCCGTAAAAAAGTGTACGTGTGCCACCTCTCGTTTAGTCCTTGGAATGTCCGCTGAATGGCGGTGCTTCTATATGGGGAATATATGATGAAAAGATGCGAGATGGTGGTACTAGGAGTGTTGAATAGATGGACGAACGGACACACAGACAGATGCATGGATGGATGCATGAACGGACGCAGGGGCGGATACATGGACGAACGCAGGAACGGACGCACGAACAGACGCATGCACAGATGGGTGGATGGGCGCACGAACGGTCACACAGACGTACGCAGGAACGGACAGAAGCAAGAACGAATGGACGGACGAATGCTTCGCCCCACTCCCCATCATTCACTCCGTGGATATGCTGCCATTTTTTTATATATTTATCTATAGAAGGGGCGGCGCTCTTTGTTTATCTGTCATGTTTTCTTTCACTGTCCGCCCCTTTTTTCTTCTCACGTTGTGCCCAGTTCTTTCTTTTTTCCTTTTTTTACATTTCTTTCTCTTTGTTTTATATCTTTATTTCTGGCTTATTTATTCTTACTATCTTCTTCCTGTCGTTTTTTTTCTTTCTTTCATACTCTCAATTTCTCTCTTTCTCTCAGTTTTTTTTTCTTTTTTGAATTTGTTTCTATCCGTAACTATTTGTCTTGTTCGTTATACGTTTTATTTTACTCTCCTCCTTATTCCTTTTTTCCTTCTCCTCACCCCTCACAATTTCTGCAGCTCGCTATACGATGCTCTGGTAGTAACTATGGTTGCGCAACCAACTCGCCCTGCAGCATGTTTTATTGATCGATACTCTTTTGCCAGCGTGCTTGGAAAGCGAAGTGGTTAAGACACCCGATTTCCGATGACGGGTTCGAATCCCACCACCTCATGAGTTTTCCCCCCAGATTTTCTATCCTTACATTCTTTCTTTCTGCTTCTCACTTTTTTATTTCTGTTTTCATGCTCCTCCTCACCCTCATATCTCTCCTTGGCTTTGCGCTTCCGCCTTGTTATACACTGAAAAAATCGGCGAACGTGTTCGGGTATGACGCAAGAGCCAATAGGAGGAGACAAAGAGGAAGAGGAGGGGACGTACCGATTGATTGACAATTTAGACTCGAAATGTTTTACACCAAGCTAATCAAGCTTAGCTGTTAAGATAAAATAAATCATGTAAAGCTAAAAAGAAAATTGAATGAACCGCCAGACATCACTACTTCCAGAAACTAACATAACGATGCACTATATTTCTGGCCTGACCTTTTATTTCACATATGTAAAACACAGAATGAATAGCTTCAGGGCAAATATTCAGTATCTTGAAATTATGTTCCGTCAGTTTGACGCACGTACAGATATTTCTCCGCATGGGACCTCTGAAACGGTAAAGGGAAAAAAAATATCGTGGGGAGAAGGTGCTTTGGTGCACACCCACCCCTTTTCCTTAGCGCCTCGGCTGGTTGCGTATTCGATTCAAGTAGATGCTGCTAGTCCGTTTTTCACCGTGTTCGATGATCCACTTATGGTACGTACAATGCGATTTTCTTTCGACTCAAGTTCTGCACGTTTAAGAAGCGAAAAATTGTAGCGAAAATGAACTCCACACAAATTGAGGCTTGAGATCATACGCTTGCCGCTCTAAATCCTTAGAATCATTACAGAAAATGGTTCTTCACTAGGCTTAGAGATTTTTACTGAGCACGACATGGTGCTAGTAATGGCTGCTACTTTTTATCCCTCGCAATAGAGCTGCAGTAAATCAGTTTTCGCAACTTCATACATCTCATGGACGCAACGAAACGTCCCAGTGTTTCAAGCCTACTACGATGAGATGAGTTCCACTCGCTTCTACAACTCCACTTCTTTTTTCGGTATACGTAAAGCGAGTTTATTGCTCCGAGGGAAAAATCGGACCAAAATCACGATAATTTGAGTAAAGAAGTTCGAAAGACAGTTCAGCTTGAGGTTTCGATACGCTGACACCATGAACTTAGCACGTGTTTAAGATCTGTTGTGTCGCCACATTGACGACTGCCGCATTGGGCTGATTGCTAATGCCGACGCTCAAATCGTGAGCACCTAGAATGCCGGCACATACAGATTTGGTTTATTATATTATTCGTCGTCTATGGTGTCTATCAGTCTCGCTTGGAAAATTTATTATTAATTTGCCCAACGAACTGCGTCAGTGGCCAGCACACACCGAAAGGCAATTTAAGATAACACTCGTGAACCGATTCAAGCTTACAGTTATTATCACTAGCTCTCTACTGCAAAGATAAACCAATAGTTTATCAACCAATAGATTACAAGCTCCTGTTTAAGATTTTGTGACTAATACGCCCAATTCGGAAACTGAGAAAACTTGCTTTAACAATGCACACGAAAAGAATTGCCATACCTAGCAAGACTTGGTGGCATCTCACTAAAACCCTATAGAAGTTCTCATATGTTGCTTCACAATAAAATGTGGAGCCTTAAAGATTTCTAGTAGACACACGATGAAATCGCTACATATACGTGAAGAAAAACCACAAATGAATCAGTGAGAAATTACAGCAAAAATATAAATGATCGGATACTCATCTACTGAACCATCAAGTACAGAGATTCGCGAGTGTTATGGCCTAAAGAATATTTGGCAGAGCTGGGTTGCATCATCCGTGAGCAGGAAGATGAAAAAATCACAGCATATCTATGGAGTGAATGATGATGAGCGGGGAGAAGTGTCCGTCCGTGCTTCCGTTCGTCCATGTATCCGTCCATGCATCCGTCAGTCTGTCCGTGTGGACGAATGGACAGAGGCACGGAGCACGGATGGACGGGCAGAAGGACAGACAGACTGATCGATGCATGGACGGACGCATAGATGGATGGACGGAAGTTAGAACGAGCGGATGAATGTAAGCACGGACGGACGGACGCACGGATAGACAGACAGGCGGACGGACGCATGGACGGACAGATAGACGGACGAAGAGAAGCACGGATGGATGGACAGAAGCACGGGTGGACGGACAGATGAAAGTATGCACGTACAGCCAGGCGGGTGGACGCATGAACGGATAGACTGATGGAGGGAAGCATGAACGGATGGACGGACGTATGCTTCCCCCCACTCATCATCATTCACTCCTTGAATATGCCGTAAAAACCACTAACGCCACCTAGTTATAATAATCCCGAGGGCCTAAACACACAACGCCATCTATTGAGCAAGTGATAAACTAGAGGTGGCTACATACGGAAGAGGGAACGATCCATGGCCCAAGGAGCTTTGCCCCTAAAATGAGAAAGAGCCTTGGTCTGCTCATTTTGCTTGAAATAGCGTTCTTTATTCAGATATGCGCGAGTCACTCAGTGCCTTTGTAACTGTGTGACTGAGCCTGAGATCCCAGCTTTCATTGGCGAATGCGCCACCGAAGTTCAGACCTCAAAGGGATGAAGAAAAAGAAGGTGTTTAACGAGAAGAAGGAGGAGAGGTTGGTCTGGAAAGCGGGTTTCGAGCCTGCTACTCCTCACGGGGTTATAAGTGAAAATGCAAAGGAAGAGAAAGAGGAGGGCATGATTTGGGGTGATTGAGATATAGTACAATGAGTCACTGCACACCATGTCTCGTTCGGTGTAGGACATGCACAAAAGTCTCTACATAAGCACATGCTCTAAAAACAGGAATCTACATCTGTCTTGCTTAGAAATGCGAGCAGGCCCTTAAAGCTGCGTTAAGCGTGATCGACACGTTTCCAAGCACCCAAATGTTTTTCTTCCGAAAAGGGTCAGCAGTCTAGGTCATCTGTGAGGCGCTTAAAAGATTGTAGTTTGATTGCGTATAAAGGGCATACGCACAGAATGTGGTTAATAGTCTCTGGCGGGTTACACAAATTGCTGTTAGGATTTTGCTGTTGTCCAATCTTGCATAAGTATCGTCGCGTGTATGCAATACCCAGCTGCACTCTATGTAGTAGTGTGTCCTGGTCTCTTCTTAGTCGGAACCGAAGGCGAAAAGCACAAGAGTCAAGCCTATAAATGCGCTCGGGCGATAATCGCGATCATTCCATAGTCATTTCATAGATGTCTTGATACCTTAGGACAGCAAGGTGTTGATGTCATATCGGGAAAAGTGAATTGACATCCCGTCGCCGATAGTGTGTGTCATTTTTGCGTCTGCATCAGCCTGTTCACTCCAAGCTATGCCACAATGACTGGGAATACGTTGCAACGCAACAGTATGTCCGGATTGAAATGTCTCATTCAATATATTCAGTATGTCACACTGCAGAGGACTGTTTGCAGTGTCTCGCTTTATGTAGTTTCTAATTAGCTGAAGTACCGGCTTAGAGTCGCAAAATAATGTCCGTTTCGCCGGACTTTGCAGTGAAATGTAGCACGCAGCTTGTCGGACGCCGGTCAGCTCAGCGGCAGTAGATAATGTCCGGTGTGCTATTATGACGCGTTGCGTGATTCCCATGTGAGGCACAGTGAAAGCTGCGGCTGAGGAGGTCTGCGTGACAGAGCCATCTGTAAAAATATTCACTGTATATCTGTACATATAGGCAATATAAGACAAAGGAAAATGCTTTGTCGCGAAATCAATCAATTAATCAATCAATTAATCAATCAAGTCACCCACACACTTACTCATGACATATACTTCTTCATAAATGATTTACTTCCTATAAAATAAGTTTCATAGTAATAAAATTGGTGTCTTGCATCGTTTAGGCCTGGCCCACCGCGATGGTCTAGTGGCCAATCCAGTCGACTGCTCACCCGCAGGTCACGGGATCGAATTCCGGCTGTAGTGCCTGCTTTTTTGAGCGAAGCGAAAATGCTGTAAATTCATGCGATCTGATTTGTGTACACATTAAGAAATCCCAGAAGGTCGAAATTTACGGAATACTCCACTACGGCGTTTCTCATAATCATATGGCAGTTTCAGGACGTTAAACTCAACATATCAATCAAGCATTGTTTTGGATGACCTCATATTAATGCGATAACGTCAAACAGCTCGTTTCACAGAAATTCCGGTGCCGGCGTCGTTGGTTGTGAGCGAAGAGTCATCACCTTGTGCCTGACCAAGAAATCATGAACGATGAAAATAAAAAATAAATGATATATACTCATAACAGTAAGCGCACAAAGAAGAAAAAAAAGAACACAAGAAAGTGCACGACACAAGCACTAACGCAAGGGGATGTTCTGCTGTCCCTGCTGATTGCTTCCTGGCGTGATGAGGAATATGATCATTATTATGGTGATCGCGTTGCGAATGGTCACAGTTCGGATAAGTCATCGTTCTATAAATGCAGCGCGAAGCAGTCTGCACACACACACACACACACACACACACACACACACACACACACACACACACACACACACACACACACACACACACACACACACACACACACACACACACACACACACACACACACACACACACACACACACACACACACACACACACACACACACACACACACACACACACACACACACACACACACACACACACACACACACACACACACACACACACACACACACACACACACACACACACACACACACACACACACACACACACACACACACACACACACACACACACACACACACACACACACACACACACACACACACACACACACACACGCGCGCGCGCGCGCGCGCGCGCGCACACGCACACGCGCATACTCACACGCACACACGCACACGCACACACATATACATATATATATAATGCTGTGATATTTTTCTATTTGTCACGCTAATAGGTTCTCCAGTTAGGATGGTGCATAATGCGCTAATATATATTGCAGTTATGATTGTGCACAAAGAAGTACCGCACTGTTAATGTTCGCAAGCATGCTGGCTTGTGCAAGCAAACAGGTAATGTTACGCTTCTGCGCCCTTTGTTCTCAACATTAATATTCGGTATGAAGAGCTCTGGTTCCCGACAAGGTAGTAACTATTCCTAATTGTGGTCCGTTTCGCATTAGGAATCCGCATTTCATTACGTGTCTTATATCGTGTCGCATGCACTATTAAAGCAGAAACAGGATTGCAGAAGCAGCCCTTGGCCTGCTGGCTTTCATGTTTGCACAGTCTGCTTGGGTACGCCATAAAAAGCTGCCATTATTATGCACCCGGGACAGGATATGCGGCAAAGAACAGCTGCCAGCATTAGCCGGCTGTCTGATCTTGCATGTCCCTCAGCGGCGGCCGCTCATAAAACTCGCGCATGGCTGAATTGATATACTTTTCTACATTTGCTCTGGAGAGATTCGGGGCCAAATACATAATTAATATAAGTTTATTGCTGCATGTTCGCTGCTGACAGATTGCGTCGTTTTTGATAAGTTGAGATGAATCGTGATCTTTCGAAGTTGTGCTTCTTCTGAGTGGACGACGAAGAAGAATCCATTCATAAGCAGTATCCTTGCATTCCATGTTTTGGTGAAGCAAATGACGTCTGCTTTTGTTAGTGTGGGACCTCGCTCGATGTCGTCTACATAGGCATCAAGGAAGTGAGCGTTTAGCAACATTTGGGCAAACTCTGTCATTGGATTTACGTCTTCTTGAAAGGCTCTGAGGTACTCTTTTGTCAATGTCAGCAGTCTGTGTTGCTCGACTTGTTTAAACTCATGTATCGGGTAAAACGGGGCCTCCATAGTTGTTTCCGGCATCATACTGTCTGAACTGATCGTGGAGGCCTGCTTGCGGGAAGAAAGCGACGTTAAGCAATAGTGTATAAGCTGTTAGCAACAATTCAATAACGAGTTTACTCTTAAAGTACAAGGCGTCTTCATTTATTACCCGAAATATTCGACAGGTCACCCGTACCTTGAAAATCGACGGTATGCGAAGCATGCGGAGGAAAGGTAAACATATTTTAAATTTTTACTGAGCGAAACGTTATGAAGTGACTCTTAAATACACGTACGTACGTATGTCCTACGCCGATACATATGTTCAGCATTAGCACATCTTTATATAACCAGTTGTTTGCACTTGCGCAAGGATGCTAACAGGGAGATAAATGTTAGCAACAGAAGAAGAGAAAAGCTGATATGAGGCACTGGTGCTCGCGAGAATGGTAGCTCTAGAGACTACTACACAAATCGGTTTCAACGGATGACACAACTACAATTGACGTTAATCTGACGTGACGGCTGTATCATAGGAGTGCATATGTACTGTTCATAAAATTAGATAGTAGACCCTGTAATCACAATTGACGTTTCACGAACATTAGGGTCCATTTGGAAACTAGTTCCGAGACCTGGCGTGGCACTGTGGTAGAATACTTGATAGTCACGCAGAATGCTGGGGCTCGAATCCTGCTGTGGTGCTGACGTTTATTCTTTGCATTCATAAAGGGAACGCTGCCGATGTCAGGTTTTTCCTAACTCTTGCATGTCAAAATAGCCTATGCGTGTTCTCGCCGTTTTTGTAGATACCAAGTCTCAATAACCAGTGGCACACACCCGCGTACCTTTGGTCCATGCCCGCTTCAGAGCATGTGCCGCTGTATTGCGGGAAGTGTTTGATGACGTATACGCGACGGTATTGTAACATTAGTCATGTCTTGACTGGTGCGTCATATTCGTGAACCATCCTACCTTCCCATGCTAATTTTTGATTCCCACCAAGTTAAGGGGGTGACCACCAGAGCACTCTGGCGTAATCGGATAGATAGATAGATAGATAGATAGATAGATAGATAGATAGATAGATAGATAGATAGATAGATAGGCGCCAAAAGGGCTTGCAGTACGCAAGGAAATACTTCACCTTTAATGAAAAATACTACGTTTCACTGCAAGGGTGGTGCAATGAGTGCGCAAGCAACAAATTGTAATGGTACACGAAGTGAGGCTGCTAGCTTACTCATTTAGATAAATTATCACGCAACTCCGCCAAACGCTGGTGTAAGAGAATACAGCCGATTTAGGGACACTTTTTGCACATCATCTTCACGTTAGAACTCAGCACGTAGCAAGGTATACGAGTCGCCGTCTCATGGCAGCCAATATAGAAACATAGCACTTGCGGCGACCTCACCCGTAACATCAAAGTTCACAGCTGCTGCTTGAGCTAACCCCCCCCCCCCCCCCTACACACACACACACACTCCTCCGGCGTCTTTTCATGCTTGTGAGAGACGAGTGGGGTGTTTCCTCTCAGTTTGAGCATTTGATGGCCAGTCTAACGGGGGGGGGGGGGGGGATATTGTTACACGCGTTCACCAAGCGACAGAGATACGCCGGCTCGTTTGATCTGTGCCTCAGCCACGTCCGTCGCCTCTGCTCGAGCTCTGTTGGCCGCGGGTAGAACGTATAATTCGCAAGAGAACCTTATTCCTATCTATTTTGACTTTATACGGGACTTCACGGTGATGGCGACGGCAAAGGCTACAGCAATGACAACGGCGAAACCCCGTGGATATTGTCTATAGAATAGCTATCACAATTAAACAAGAAGAATCACATTTTTGGGTGGTAAGATCAGGCAACCATTTCTTGGTGGTAATGCACCTACTGGACCAAGTATATCTCTCCTAGCGTTACACCTGAAGTATGAAGCGGAGCATGAAATACCATAACTCTTGACTTAAAGCCGCGCTCTTGCAAGGGTCACTCCCACAAACTCGGCAGTCCAAATTTCGAAATAAAAATAAAAACAATCCCTCCAGCAGACGGCAGCGCCGACGTGGCTAAGGAGAGCGTCACTTCGGTTGGTCTGCTCTTGGATTTTAAACACGTGGTGCGTGTTTTCTACGCATATTATTGTAGAGAGCTTTAAGGTCACCATAATTTCCAATGCCATAGAAGACACCGAAGACGATTGCATACATAAACGTGCGCGGGTGACCCGAGCACCGGCGAAAAGCTGATCCTGAGCAGCGATAACGACGGAGACATCTAGCCAGGATGTCCGCAGCCAGACGCCAGATATTTTATCACAGGGTATATATGGCGCGAATGAATGCATTTTTCTATACAAGGATCGAGAATAGAATAAAAATTTTGCACTTTCGCATAAGGACCGCACGCCATCAAAACCGTGGATTACACTCGTGTAGCTGTATTAAGCTGGTATAGATGAAAGATTGTGAAGAGGTGCAATGACTAGAGGCGGGAGAAAAAAAATCCACTTACAATTATAAATGCATCAGGGATAGTTCCGTAGGAGTTTGATTGTAAAGTAATAAAAAAAAGAAAGGAACTCTTCAGGCGCAATGTGGGCAACAGATGGTGAGAATGATGAAAGTCGGAACGAGATAAAAATTGCCTACGGTTTTCTCGCCGATTGTCCAACTTTGTTTGCTGAGGAGAGTCTAGCCGCAAAGCCAATAACAGCCGACCAACACGGATTGTTTCGTTCTGCGAGACATCTCTCCTCGTTTTGTCAGTAGCGATAGGAACGACTCTTGACACACCCTCTTTTCTTCTCATTCCCGGGTTTTCGGCAACTCTATTAAACCGTGCTTTTTTCTGTGCTACTTATATTGCATTCTGTGTGTGTTATCGCCGGAGCCATAGGAAGCACAAAACAAGAAATGTGTGTTAGGGAAGTCGGATTGGCGATCTAATAAAGCTAGGGGAACCATGGCCCGGTGATTTTCGAGGCAAGCAAAAGAGACGCGGATAATCATTGTTGACTCGAAGTAGGCTAAGGACAGCAATAGTTTCAAAGTCTCTCCAAGCGTTTGGTGACCACATTATTAACGTAGTAAATCGGGCTACGCTCAATGTACTTCGACAGAGACTAGAGTTTGTCGCATATTCGACATGTCTGTGTTCGCAGTTCTCAAAAAGACAACAGAACAAACGTTTATTTCGAAAATGCAACACGCACATTCAATAACCATAGTATAACTAGTTCTTCGACTTTACTCGTGAATAGCGCTTTTCTTTATTGATATTAATATTCTCCAAAAACTGAGATACATCAGTGCGTGAATCTGACTTCAATCATGGTAAGATATTTCACTGGTCATGTGCCGCTCCAAAACACAATAAACCAGGTGTGTGCTTTTGCGGATTTGGCACTCGGAACCTGATGCGTTTTACCATAACTTCATTTCAATGCAGTAGAAGTGAACGTTGGGCTCGTTGGTTGTTCATACTTGGTATGTAAAAACAGCCAAAATGCAGACAAGGATTGAAGAAAAGACGACAGCGCCTTGTAACCTCTTGTTCAGTCCTTGTCTTTATTTTTGCGCTGTTTTTGCATTCCCTTGTTTGAACGGTTTATTAAGCTCGCTGAACTGCCCAAACGTCATCCAGGACTAACGGATATACCCCCTCTGTTAATTATTACATTATTTCCTTTATTATTTTCGTCTGCCATTTTATATTTTATAGTTTAGTAGGACTTCTCCAAAAGAACACGTCGGCCCCATACTACCATGCGTGCAGTATATTCAACGCATTTCAGCCATATTTTTAACGCTGCAGCCAGACCCAATTCTGATGTATCCTAGTTTTCTATAGAGGATTACTAAAGATTTCTAGTCTTTTTTGCTTACCAGCAGATCACAGGACTTGGCTGCATCCTTGCCGACCAGTTTTGTTCCTCCTCATTTTCTCTAATGAGAATTTGACGTCACTGTATACCCTCCACTTGTGCTATAGAGTGAATTAGGCTGGAAAACACACATTTCTTTTATATATTGAAATATTAAAATAGGAGAGGTTAGTGCCATTAAGATGGCGCCGGCTACTCTTTCTCGTTTAGCAGACAAAATATGTTGTAAGTAAAACAACAAGGGCATAAAACTCAATACACTACAACATGCGACGTGAAAGTGCAGTATAGTCGAACATCACTTGACTGTTCAGATATGCCTAACAGGTTCGCGTTTCTTTGCTGCACTGTGTTACTGGCAGCCTGTAAGTCACAGCACAGCACTTCGTTTGCTGCAGGACGTGACAGTCAACCAGTTACAAGCTCTTCATTACAGACCAGTTTCAGCTTCGGTTTGAGAGACCACCAAAACGAGATATCACCAGGGGCAACTATCACCACATCCATCACCTTCATTCTCGATGATTGTGAGGGATGATGCTTTGTGAGCTGTTTCGTAATTGTGGTTCGTCGCTCTCTCGTAGGAATGAGTCATAACACGAAAGCGAGACCTTTCTGTAGTTGCAAAGCAACGAAACTCTTTTCGGCGTTGCGCCGCAAATCAACGAGACCAGCGAGGAAGCACATCAACGGACCAGACATGCAGGAGGCCACGGAAGAACCTTGCAGCCGCGCCGCGGGATGCGCGTGAGAGGAGCTCGCGTGCAGCACATGAAACATGTCCTACTTCCCAGCGTTCACACACACGTTCCACCACGCACTTGTATTTGTTATGTACTTGCAGAATGAACATCAGATTGTTGTCATACCGTGACTCATATTATTTATCTCTTGAATTACATTTGGCTCTAAGAGCTCGCCAATTTGGTGTAAGTGGTGTTGCGAAAGGGCTAAATGGGCGAAGAATGATGTATGAGCGAAACATGCACGCAGTTTTCAGCTAAGTCTCAACGGCGCAACATCGTTATATGCACACATAAATAAAACAAAGAGAGAAAGACTGGGAAGTTTAATGGGGTCAACAAGAATAATGACATCCGGTTTGCTATCCTGCACTAGGAGGAGGAACAAGGAAAAAAATATAGACAGGAAAGCCCTTACCACGACAAAATTTGGGGAACCCGTAAACTTAGCCTTTAAGAGTTGAACGTGATAGCAAAATCCAGCCCCACGTGCACCCTTCAACCACTGATTGCATACTTATTATTATGTTTTGTCACACACACACACACACACACACACACACACACACACACACACACACACACACACACACACACACACACACACACACGCACACGCACACGCACACACACACACACACACACACACACACACACACACACACACACACACACACACACACACACATGACTCAAAATAGAAATTCTGTGTGTCCGTTGCAAATATAATTAAGAAATAAAGGAGCACACTTACGAAAATTTGATACTTGATTACGTTTCGGCCGTGGCACGGCCTTCGTCAGGATATATATATATATATGGTATTTCTTGAAAGTCTTTCTGGATTCGGGTCGAGTTATAAGTCACCAGAAGAAGCGAATGAGCCAACGAAAAACGATGCTTTATTGCCAACGTTACGGCCGGGGACCGGCCTTCGTCAGGGCATACGTCTGCCTTGACGTCTGACCTCACGTCTGCCCTCTAGATATCGCCGAATCGGCTTGTTTTTATCGTGACACCTGTCGAACAAAATGCGTTAAGGAGAGACTCGTTCCGATACATGGCAATTATGAAGTCTTCTTTTTCCTAAAGCAGCTGCAAGTACCATCGTGGCTTTGTGGTAGGACACCTGCTTGCCACGCGAACGGACCAGGTTTGATCCTCAATGGGATCAAAAATTTCATTCTTGATTTTATTTGCTTCTTTCTTAATTTTGCGCTCACAACCAACGGTGCCGAAAGCGAAACTTCTGCGACACGAGCTCTCTAACGTTATCGCGCTCAAAATCGGGGCAGGGATTCAGAAGAGACACGACGCGGATTCCGCTTCCCTCTAGTGCGGCTGAATGTTCGCCGTTACATGGCGACCCTAGCCCCAGTTCTGCGTTCGATCAGCGATACTCTGGTGGTTGTCACACCGCTTTCCCTAATGACGCTCTCACT
This sequence comes from Rhipicephalus microplus, assembly GCF_043290135.1. Lineage (NCBI taxonomy): Eukaryota > Metazoa > Arthropoda > Arachnida > Ixodida > Ixodidae > Rhipicephalus > Rhipicephalus microplus. The sequence continues at coordinate 4,992,044 of NC_134703.1, read as the reverse complement.
TTTAACTACTAAAGGTACCACATGGGTTTGTTTAATCATTGATGATGTTCGTTTGTCATTGAGATAAAAATGAACATCTAAGTGACAACGTGAGTGTTATATCTGCCAACAGCGATATAACTTTGCCAGCTCTCTTACGTCAATATCAGTAAACATTCAACTGCTTCCCTAGGAAGCAGGTGTAGTGTCGTGTTATATCACTTCCTATGACGAAAGTATCAACCATGGTTCTCGTTTGCTTCGCTCCCAAAACACGTGCGCCAAATGGTCCTCCACTATAGCTCATCAGCTTCACTATTAGCTAGCCTTGACTGACTCAGTGCAAGTTGCACTAACTTTCGAGCGCAGCCCTTAGGCATGCGTTCCTGCCTTGAGCGGCGTCATCACCACCCTTGACGTCAGCATTGTCACCGACATCAGTAGTTAACAGATAGATATAAGAAATTCAATCGAATGAAAATACCCATGATAGTAAAATGGGATTTGAACCAGGGGTGCCTCCTTGGCTGTGAAGTGTTCTACCAGAAAGCCATGCTAGTGCTTCAAACTTGTCTGCAAGAAGGTCAAGTTAGGGCCTTATTTTGGCCGAGGAATCCCGTTAACCTACGTAATACAGCGTAGCAGCAGAATAAAATAACAACCAGTCGCCACACAATGATAATTAAGCAACCAGTGTGTGGTTTAATTATTCACACTCATCCCAAATTGCTCAGCCGTATTCTTCATCGTGATTTGGCATGCACGCAGCATCAATAAAAATGAACATAACACGTTACAGATGTGTAGAGGGCACCTCGTCCATCTGCAGAAAGACGAATAATGGTGTTGTGGGTGCCATTGTACATCACAAAGAAATATGATTCATGGCGTGGTCAATACCTTGCGGAAAGTCAAAACTACAAACGCGGTTGACTTTGCACCAACACGAAGCCGTGCTCAGAATTTGCATGAGGCATTATCATTTTCGTTCATGAAGTTTTTTTGTCAATACAGAGGAAAGCAAAAAAAAAAACAGCTGCTGGATGCTGTTTAGAGAACATTTGTCTGTTAATTCTCTTCACAGCCACTTGTGTGGTCGTTCAAAGAGATTGTAGTGAACTACTAGCAACTCGCCCATGCTTCCGCCCCCATCCTCATTGATGCTGTTTTCCTTCTTTGTTTCTTATATATACCAACATACAAAGGCCACAGTTCACTGAGTATCTACATAAACATATGTGGCTATATTTTAATGGTTCTGTTGCTAAGATATGGTTTTATAATGATTGTTAATTGGAGATTTTATATTCTTTACTGACAAATCAAATTGCAAAGAAGGCAGATACGCTTTTTGTGCTTTGAAGACGATGCTTAACGCACCTGCTTGTAGATAGATGAGTCTAAGGCACGTACGATGAGTGATGACGCGATTCCATTACGCGAATAAAGCGTTTAGTGCAGGGGCCAAGGAAGGTAATAAGCTTTAAATACCTGAGAGCCTGTTCATGAATTGACGAGGCTCAGAATGCAGACTGCTGCATCCTATATTAAATTTGCATTTCGAAATAGAACACCATGTATCGTGATTTATGGCACTCAAGCTTTCATTGAGTCTTCTGGAGTAGTGTTTATTATTTTTTGTGTTGTGGACGCCGTAGCTTTAATGATTGTTGTAGTTAAGGGCTGAAATCCTCAATTCACTCCTATTCCAAGTGTTCTTCAGTTCCCAATGTACTTTAGTATCAAAGGAAGCAAGAATACGAGATGAAAAATGATGGTACCTTCAGAGTTCTGCTCAAATTTCCACAGTACACAAGTGAAAAAAAAACAATGAGAAAAATATTTTTGATGAGCAGGCTTCTTTAGGAGAGGTTTTCAATGCATGGCACAATTTGTTTCATTTTCAGCGAAAGCTTCTATGAGATCAAAATGAGGGTCGATTTTCGCGTCGTAATTGTTCGCCACCAGCGCCGCCGCCAGTGTCTGTAACTGGTATCACACGAAACATAACAAATGTAACTAAATAAAATATATCTAGAGCAAAATGGCATTCAAACACTGGCCCTACGAGTGACCTATCATTGCTCTACCACTGCGCTACGGCAGTGTTGAAACATCATTGTGGAATCAACCTATGCAGGCTTCATGTCAGGCAAGAAATCGCGCTAACATATGTAATAAAGTGCTTAATACCAGTAAAGTAGCATCCAGGTGTCGCAGAATGTGAATCATGCAATGAGTGGGTCGTTACACGCTCCAACTCTTTGCAAAAGCCTCACCACAATTCTTCGCCGTCATCAGCCAGAGCATCAATAAAGTGCACAGTGAGCATAGCGACCCCGACAAGTGTGTAGCATGCACCTTGCTTATGCGGCATGGTAAACTTCATTTAAGTCCTAAAGATGAACGCTTAGGTTGACGCTGGCGGATCCCACGTTGGAACAGTAAAGTTTAATCTTAGTGCCGTATCGTGGGCCTTTTGGACGTTTTGTCTTTGATCAGAAAGATCTTCACTATGAAGTACTTTTTGCCAGAAGTCTCTTTCCTTATCACAGTCTGTGAAAGCCGCAGGACACTGCCAAATCGTATGGTACATAGTAATGATGCCATTACACTTATCGCAATTTATTTAGACTGATGTGTCTAAATATATCTTGTTAATAAAGTTTGGATTTGGGTAAGGTTTTGTTTGTAACAATATTAAAGTCCCCGCTTGAGATCCGTTGAGCTTAGCGTGTTGCACTGGGAATGCCCTTCTGTTCATGTAGTAATTCTTTGTGACTTCATTGTATGTAAGCAATTTGTCCCTGTTCTCCTTCTGCATGTTATTGGTATCGAGGTCGCGTAGTGCACAGATAGTAAGCCCTCGGGCGACCACTTTAGCCACCTCGCTTAAGTTCGTCCGAGATGGATCGACAGGCCCCTTGTGTGCAGAAAATCAGGGGATTTCGATATCCTTGCTGTCCATCTTGCCGATTAGCTGGGCTGCCCTTTTGGTTGACGTTCTGACCTTTCTTATATTTTTTTCTTATCTTGGTTACAAAGCCTTTAGTAAGGTGTCTAATAGCCATTTGAGAATCGCTGTACGTTCGCGTCCACTTATTATTTCTTGAAGCCAATACTATTGCAAATTGTTCTTCGAGCGTCACATCTTTAGTTGTTAAAGAAGCTCAGGTGGTAGAAATTTCCGGAGCCCTCCACTACGGCGTCTCTCATAATCATATGGTGGTTTTGGGACGTTAAATCCCACATATCAAAATCATTACCCATTCTTTCGGTAGCATTCAGCCTCTTGCTTCTGTTTATAGCTAGATGATATAGCAGTGATAGCAAGTGTTGAAGCAGTTGATAAGGTACTGTAGCGTTCTTTAATGAAAAAAATGAGGCAACAAAAGGGTAAATTTGCTCGTTTTGGTATCACAAAGCTGCGGATAATGACTTTTTTCCCGGCCCATCTTCTCCTGTGCAGAGGAGCATGCTGGATCTACGCGGGACTCGTAGCTTCTCTCTTAGATACTCAGTTCGTCAACTATAAAAAATTATATATTTCTTCGGGACATGCGTAAATTTTTTTCCAAATTTCGGGCTATTAAATGACTTAATGACAAATTTGTATACTTTCATAAATGTTTCTCCACCTTCGAGATTTTCGCGGAGTTGATTCATCACGCTTTAGCGCATTGTTTTATTACTTTGCGGATAACCTTGCTCTCAATGGCAGTGTGGTCATACTGCACTTTACAAAATAATAAAACCTGATAACGGTCCCAACTGCCCCGTCCAGTCACTCTGATGGCTTGAATGTTCTCTCCATTTTTACACGTGCCCCGTATGCAGAAAAAAGTCCCAGATCTACCGCAAAGGTGAAGCAATGAATACGATACCGACAAATCAAAACGTCACGCGAAGAATGGCAAGCAGATAGAAGAATCTTCGTGTTTCTCACGCACAAATGGCGCACGAAACGTACTCACAGGCACAAATGAACGCGAATAAGTGTCTCAGTTGTTAGTTCGCTGTGTATGAAAAGCACTCCCTTTTCGCAAACTGAGACTTTGCACTGAGTGAAGTGACCTTAGTGTGCTCGGTAACTACAACGGAATCGTTCAGGTGAAAGCCCAAGGCATGCGATTCTCCCCACCACGAGATAAGTGCGCGCTCGAGTTAGCGTCTACCACCCTCCACCTCCGTGTGGCAAACTATGCGAGAGAGATGAACACATCAGGGCGCGTCGCCGCGTCGTGACGATCTGGCGACGCGCGCCCTTTTGCGCCATCTCGCCGGTAATGCTGAAAACACGATAGCTCCCCCGAGATGCGCATCGCCAGAGGTAAGAGGTAGATATAAATAGCTTAAAATTTCAAATTTGATGGAGGCATACAGTTTCCTAACATTAACTAGAGAAGACTCTTGCACTGCGATCGTTCAGCAACCATGAGAATGATGGTAGTACACGGATTTGCCTAGTCTCCGCACTTGTGCGTGGCGAATCGCACTTGTGGCTTCGTTTATTGTTGGGTTTCGGTTTCGTTTAGAAGGAAAGCAGGAACCTTTTTGAACTTCGTGACCCGATTTGAAATGATAAGTCTAAGACATTCAGGTGGTGAAGCGCAACCGCTGAACATTCGCTAATTTTTGTTTTGTGACAGAACTGCTCCAAGCCACACAAAAGCACACGTAGCCAGAAGTACGAAGATTAGACAAATCTGTGTACTTCGCATCATTCCCATGCTCCCTGAAGCGCCGTGTGTTGAAGTTTCTATAAACAATAGCGCCAGAGTTCCTCTAGAGTATATTTAGGGAACTCTGTGGAAGGAGGTGCTCCTTTGTGGCTGAGTGGCAAATGCCATGCTCTCACAAGCAAGATTGATTGATTGATTGATTGATTGATATGTGGGGTTTAACTTCCCAAACCCACTACATGATTATGAGAGACACAAGCAACAGGTCGAACCTCTGGAGTCTTTTTCTATAGATCAGTTTTCTTTCTTGCGTTTTCGTATATATAGGTACATATACGGTTAATGACGGCGCTCGTTGATGACGATGATGGCAGCAAAATACAGCTGAAAGTGTCCATATAATTGCTATCAAAATAAAACGATCCGACGCTGTCTCCTTGTTTTCGCTCCGCTGGTTGGGCATTTGCACAATGTGCTTCGAAAGGCCGTAAAAGAGCCGCCGTTAGTATGCAGTTGAGAGAAAAGGTGAAACGGAGAAGCAAACACGAAAGCTAAACTGCAAGGACATTAGCCGGCTGATGTCGCTTCCGTCTGTGTTGACGCTCGTAAAGATAGTGCCATGGTTCGGTACAGACTGCAGAGGGCTCTCGAGTTATCTTGCACCTGGTTCAACTTGGTGGACGCTGTCGTGTTTGACCCGGAGGAAATGCAGCTGCCAGTGAGAATTCTTTCAAGAACTCTTTTGGCACTTTTGCGGGTATTCTAAAAATATGTCTCGGGCCTAGGGTACAAAAAGTGCCTATAGTTTCTGTTTTAGGGCGAATACATCGTCGGTACGTCAAACAGATTCGTACAAAAGGACCTCCAGAGGGACTTGTTCCTGGGCTAGTTTGTGCCGGAATAAATTCATAACGTTGTTGGTATCGCTTGTGCTGTATCGTTCTTTGTGTCTGTCATGTCGTTTTTTGCGCTACATTATGAATTTAAAAGCCGTACAAGCATTTGACAATTTGTATGATTTCTTTAAACCTCGTAAGTGCTTTGACAAGTGAAAACCGACTGGTCGAATCGGTAACCATTGCTATTCGGTGGCGTTCCAAATTGTTTTGCTGCGTAACTCTTCTACGAGATCGACATAGCGTAGACTGATTGCAAGGCAGTGCAGGGTATTTTTCGCCATAATTTTCGCATTTCCTAGTGTTGATCTCAATTATAACTGTAATAAAAAGAAAGACTGATGAGCCTGCCAGAATTTTAGAAGTTTACTTCAGTTTGTTTTATCACCTTCATAGAAGAACGAGAGAATACTCCAGCCCGGCCTGCAACATTGTTACATAAACCACTTTGGTTGAACCTGCTAAATTATAGCACGCTTTAAGATCAACGTGCAGCGTGTTATATACATATTGTATAAACTTTCTATAAACCAACCCTATAGCTTTCCCACATATAGCCAAATGCGACAATGAAAGAGAACTTACGATGCTCCGTAGGCCCCCAAGTCCCGTCAAGCTGTTCACACATATCTTTGCTTGGGGGATCCCCAGCCAGTGTTTTGGAAACAAGGACTCTCATTCCGATTAGAGCAAAGTCGTTAAGTGCTCTTCTTTAGAAAACAGCTGTAGCATTAGTTCTGGTACTAAATGTAAAGCTAAGTTACCGCACAAAGAATCTCTTTTAGTTGGACGATAATTTGTGATAATCTATGAATATATTGTCGTTTCGGCTGATAGTAACAGGACATGTGGGGAAATACCTATTACAGTCTTCCAAAACCACGTAACAATATGGATAATTTTGAGCGTGTTTGGTCATTTTGTAACTTTATAGAGACACTGCAATATTATCGATGGCACGAACAAAGATTAATCAGTGATCTACATGTGAATTGTTCTTGAAACATCAAAATTACGATGTATAAAGGCTCATGTAGGCTAATTACGTCACGCCTAGATGAAACAGAATGAATCAAATAACTTCAATTATTGGGCGGCTCACGCATACTCCTGTTGAAGGTTTCTAAACATGCGCGGCTTCTAAATGTCCTTCACTTTCCGTGAAGGCTTTCTACACGGCCGCATTCATCTTATTTATGAGCCACGTCTGTTTTAGGAAGAAAGCTGTTACCATGCACATTACATTAACAGCTGATTTCGGTGCCGTTGTTGTCTGCCTCTGTCGCCGGTTTCTATAACCTATATCGCATAAAATAAAAAGAAAACAGAGTAAAACAAAAGAAACTGAGGCAAGTTTGCACTAAATATGCTAAACCTTGGAGAAGTGTGGAGCTACTGGCTTGCTTGCTTGTTCATATATGCTATGGCTCGTACCCACTATGGGGTTTTGGCCATTAAACCGGTGGTTATTGTTAGGGGGAAATTGAATGTATAAATTTTGAAGAAGAAAAATTAATTATTGAGTCATCCAGGGAATATAAGAGTGGATAATCATAAGGCGACTTACGAATAAAGTAGGTAAATAAATATTAATTGTAAGGAGTAAATGAATGGTAATTTCAAATAACTAGAATGTCATTAGGTAAGAAAAGGAAAAAAAGAAAATTTAACAAGCAAACTTTCTTGTGTCTGAGAAATTCACAAACTACTACGCAGACGCTCCTGTAGCTGTGGCCCAGAGAAGGAGCTTCAAGGAAAAGAATATTTTCAGAATGGGGGGAAATGTTTAATTTTCTGAATATAGTTTCGAAATGTTTCTTTCTGTGGCTTGTGAAACGTCGGAAAATAAGAAAAAAAAGTTTGATGTTTTCTGGCTCTTCAAAGTTAGAGCGAAGGGGTGATGGCACCTGACCAGACCTGCATAATTAGAAATTAAGAGGCGGAATTCGGCATCGAAGTTTTGTGATGCACACCTCCAATTTGCGAGACGGGCACCATTTATTAAACCAAGCGAAAGAAAGATGACCGTATTCCTGAACTGAAAATGTAATTTTTATATAATCCTGGAGTAAAATTTATTTACAAGATCGAGATGTAGTGGCAAAACTGGTATCAACTACAATTGACATTACAGGACAATCTAGAGACCACCACGCGAGAGTGTCATATGTATGGCTCAGTGACCTGGCACCCACACGAATCACACTGTACTTAAGTGTTTTGGGGTTAAAGAAGCGAAAGCATTTCAAGGAGAATACTCGAATGAAGAAGCTGAGGTTATAGATCTGCATACGGAAAGTGAATCACCAACAATAAGAACTGCGGAATCATTGATTGAAAGTTTTCTAAGGGCCAAAACAATTGCTAAAAGCTCTGCTTCAAATATAGGAGTGTAATCTGGGAGATGCACTGAGAATGACCAAGACAATGTATCTGAGATGATGCCTACCCCCGCTTTCTATTCACACATGGCTGCATCTGTAGGAATATTATTACATTAACAATTCCCAATTGAAGTAGATAGTCTTCTAATAAGCTTTTTAGATATCTGTTAGGTAGAAGTTTGGCATTATAAGGGAATATACCATTAAATTAAATTTTGGTTTTGGCCAATATGATTCATTTGAAACAGTGCTGCGTATGTTGATGTTTAGAGGTTATAGCCACTCTATAACAAACATAATTTGAGGTCTATGTACTCTAAACCATGGCTCATTAAAGATGTTCTTGGTTCGGAAATGAATACGAACTGTGAACGTCTAATTGAAGAAGCGTTAATTTTTAAATATGCTTTGCTTGTAAGCATGTAGAATCTACAAGCTAGGGTAGGGATTCGAACTGCTTTATATAACACACAGTTTGCAGTAAACTTCGGAACGCCAAGACCACTTCGAAGGGTCTCTCGTTCTAGGATAATGAGGGGAATAATCTTATATGCTGGAGTGGCTTCTCTCTATCGCTTTCTTGTCTTCTTTTTTTTTTTCGATCGCCTTCTCTCTGTTCATTTGTGTTTTTTGTCATGTGTTCTTTCCATGTTTTTCATGTGTCTGTTTATTTATGTCTCTTTCGTTTCCTTTTGTTTTCCTTTTTTCACTTTCTGCATTTATTTCTCGCTACTTCTCGCTTGCTCAATATTTAAATGCTATGCTTCACTCTATCCCTTCGGCTTTTTTCCCCTTCTTCTCACCCTTACTTCCCCTTGCTGCATTCTTGCTGCATAATGCAATACAAGACAATGCTAAATCCTGTGTGTATACGGGTGAGTAGTCAAGACGCTGGCCTTCAGACTGTGGTCACGTGGTCTTGATACTCGCCACCTTTTGTCAAGTTTTCTTTGCTAAAATGTTTTTGCATTATATCTTTCTTTTTTTCTGCCCACTTGTTTCATTCTCTTTATTTCGCTTTTTCTCACACATCTCATCTACCCCGTCAGAATTACTTCATGCTTCACCTGGGAAATCGGCCCACGTAATTTGGAAGCAAAAGAGAAGATGAAGAAGAGGATGCAACAAGAAACTTCGTGCAGGTTTCAAGACCTGCGCTCTTAGGACGAGATGACAAAAAAGAATATCTAGACTGGAATGGGGTTCGAACCTGATTTTTCTCCGTGGCAGCCCTGCATACAACTAGAGCTATCCCAGCGCTGAAAACTTACTGTAACAATACTGATTGTTGGCCTAGTTGGTATTTGCTTGATGACGTTTTTTGCCCACAAATGCACAAACACAAAGTAAAGGAACACACAATGAAAAGCACAAGCGGCTTGTGCTTGTTATTGTGTGTTTTTTTACTTTGTGTTTGTGTATTTGCGGCCAAACCATGTCCTTAAGCTGAAAACTTCTTCACAAAAAGACCTCATACAGCTTCCATGTCGGGAAATAATGACGAGAAGATTAGAATTGTAGCACAGTAGAAGAGTAATATAGTAACCAGGTGGCACACAATGCAAATTATGTAGCCAGGCACCACACAATGCAAATTGCGTTGCCAGTGGCTCGTTGAATGCTTATAACCTATTACAAGAAGCCTGGTCATAGTTCATCGTCATCAACCACAGCATCAACAAAGTCCGCTTAATTTCTCACAGATGTGTAGCAGGTATCTTGATTTTCCGCCCAATGACGAATAATGACACATTAGATGCTTCCCTACTGCGCAAAATTTAGGATGATTTGTAGCGTAGGGCTCTTTCGCAAGGGTACTTGTGTTAGTGGCCGAGGATGCCCATAAGGCCCCCATTATCTGTTTCGTCAAGACCTCAATAATGTTGTCTTTCTTTAACGTAAGCTTTGGTAATATAGCGCCTCACGACAGGAGAATAACGAGCAGAAGTCACTCAATGTGAATTACATAACCATTGGGTAGTTTAATTCTTTCAGCTGATTACAAAAGGCTCCGCCATAGTTCTACATCGCCATCAGCATCTGCATCAACAATGTGCACATTACGCCTTGCAGATGTGTAGCAGGTATTTCGCCTCTCCGCAGAATGATGATTAGTTGCATAGTGGGCACTTCCGAACTTGACAAAAATTTTATTCATGGTGTTGGTGGGTACCGTGCAAGTGTAATTGTAATAGTAATATAGCTTTCTGGGTGAGTTGGTTAATAGAAATAGGAACATGAAACCAGCGAAAGGCCACATGAAGACAGGGAGCAAGAAGAGCCACACAGAACAAGACCTGGATTTACAGCTGAATGTTTACGAAATGTGCTGTTTCGGTAGCACAACGAATTTCCTTGTCATGTGGCCGCGTCTATATCGGCCAGATGGGCTGATGCATAAATGACAGGCTGCGTGAACACCACCATCTCATCCCCACAGGCACTGATGGAAACTTGCCTTTAATTTGCGAAAACTGCGGCGGCGCCCCAGTTTTGAAATCAGCGATCGTAATTGGCGAATGTAGAAACAAGAATGAACGTGCCTTCGAAATGAGGAAGTAGGGCAAAATGTCATGTGTGAGTGAACCCCCAGTTTTTCTCACAGAGAAAGAATTTGCGTTTATAAATAGCTGCTAAGCTTCGCGTTTAATTTTATCGTTGTTTCCCACGCTTCATGCCATGTGCAATTAGGTGCGTAAGTTTGACATGGCTCAGATGGCTTTTTCACTCAGGCGCTGGTGATGGAGTCGTGTGTTGGGGTGTGTTCAATTTTTCGACCAACTTTTAGTTGTAAATTCAGCGCTTCTCCTTCGTGGTTCTTCGCTGTCTTCATGTGGTTTTTTTGCTGCTTTCATCTTCCTAGTACCTTTATAAGCTGCTCTATTAGTGTTTACAATAGGCTCTAGAGAGGCTGCTCTTCCAGTTGGTGACTGAGGTGCCCCTTCCGAACACGCCTGGCTTTGTTTTTTTCTTTCCTTTTCTTTTACAGTTTTGTTTTTGCAGAGAGAGTACCACACATGTGCCATTTTTTTTTTCAATTCTTCAGTAAGTTTTCACACATGAGTTGCACTTTACTGATGCGTTCTATTGCATCAATTCACCGTCATTTTTATTGTCTGGTGTTATATATTGCGATGGAAGATTAGTATTTTATGCTGGTATACTAGCCGGTTAGTTAGAACGCAGTGTCTATATAAGTGCCTACCGCTTAATATAAACGCCCGAGGTCAAGCTGATATCCGTGAGTAAGCACTGTGTAACCATCATCGAAAAGTTACTACAAGCCTCTTAATAAACCTTTTAGCACATATGTCGATACGCGAACATTGTTTCAATAACAACAACAGTACTACTAAACGACTAATAATAATAATAATAATAATAATAATAATAATAATAATAATAATAATAATAATAATAATAATAATAATAATAATAATAATAATAATATTAATAATAATAATAATAATAATAATAATAATAATAATAATAATAATAATAATAATAATAATAATAATTTCAAACTTGCAAGCCACACGGTCAGCGATTCTCCTTCAGTCTGTACCGGCTGCAAGACTAGACAGACAACGTAATGTAGTGAGCACACAACACACTTTTAGCTTGGCCATGACGTTCCAGTGTTTGCCGCGGGCTCTACAATATGTACCCAGATTTTTGCCATTGCTTCTGTCTACGAGGTCCCATCACCCTCCAGATGTGCCACCACAGTGAGTGCTTCTCGATTGCTAATCTTCCTCTTTGGCCAGCGAGTTGCAGAAAGAGACGCGGAAGTGCTACGGCCCGTCAAGTAAACAACCCGGCCCGGAAACGGAGCCCGATAGCGACCTTTTCACCACTTCCTTTATAAAAGCACCCGGCCGAGTCTGCATAACAACAGCCCTTGCTGCAAAGCGGTATCTTCTCATCCCGTTCGTTTTGTCCGGCTCTTTGCCGATCAGAGTGCTAGACGTCTTTGCTTGTACGACGTACGGCTCGATAACCTGTAAGTCAATAGCGTCTTTCTTCCCTTCAATGCAAAACGGATCGCCTTGCATTGAAATTCAGAAAGCATTCCACTTGGCCGCTCGATAGGTTAAATATATCCCGATGGTGAACCGATAGTGTAGCAACGTTGGGTACATAGAGTATAGAAAGCTTCCTCATGCTATAAATGTGGTTCTCGCACCTCCATTTGTCTTTTCAATGACTTGAATGTTTATACTACGCACTTCCTTATTAATTGTTTTAGTCATTTTTTTTTTCTATGCAGAAACATCTTCTGTGGTTACATACAATAAAATTGAAATTATGCAGTGCCATTTTAGGGCGAGTTGGTAAACGGAACTTGACGGCATATTGAGCGCTAAGAGACAGGGACATCAGAGAGAGGGCAACACAATGCACATGGTGTTGTCCTCTTTCTCATGTTCGTGTCTCTTAGCGCTCAATATGTCGTGAAATTATGCTGTGACTAATGTAATCTGTGCGTAGTTTTATGTAATTGGAGCTGAAGAATTGGCATGTTATTCTCCAAGCTTCAATTAAAACTAACGTTTACTCACTGCGTTTGAGCCGCCGCTAGTCTTAGCGATCATTAGTTCAACGATTGCTGTTCAATCGAGTTCTAACATGAAGAATAAATTGAGTATTGATATGCCACTTTTCTCCTAATAAAGACTGCTTCTGAGAGTATGGAGAATGTTGTGCAGGCATGTGACTGTACGGACTTTTGCTTTATTCGCATGTAACATCCCATTAAAACTACGAAACCTATCATTGGCTGGCGGCGATGCTTTTACCTTACTGATTCACGTACAACTACCTGCAGTCTAGCACTTGTCAGTGCAAGTGCATTTCGGGTGACCACGAAAGAAACACATCACAAAAAGTCGAGTAAACTGGTGATTTGTTTTATTAGTGACTCTTTTTTCAATACAATTTAACAATCTGCAAAACCGAAACACCTCACTTGCTGTTTTTTGTTGTTGTTCAAGTACACCATTGGTTGCGTATGTGTGTGTATTTTTTATTTTTTTTAATAATTTATAGGCGCATTCTCCCATTTCTTGTTTTATTTTTTTACCTTTGTGCGTCCCTCACCATTCGGAGAGCAGCAAACCGGATAATTTTTTGGTTAACCTCTTTGCCTTTCACTTAGCGTTTCTCTCTAATATTGTTACGCGACCGTAGACCCTTGGACATGGTATCGCATGATAAGTATAAGCCATAAGTAACAAGATTTCTCGCTAATAATTATCGTAGTGTGAAACACGCAACATACGCACAAAAACATACACCACAGGCGCTCCCGATAGCTCGTCCAATTGTGTTTATGCATAAATGAGCAGCTATTTGAAAAGCTGCCAGAAAACATATGTGCGTTGCGCCACCGGTGTGGCGTATGAAATCCCTCTGTACAGCGGAAAGTGCTTTATATTCGTATGACAAACTGGGTTCTGCGTCAATGACGAAATGAGGGAGCACGCGAACAGTTTAGACAAGGACAAAATTGCGCCTCTTTCTGCAAAACGAAAAGCCTGCGCATGTGCTCCAGGGTTTCACGATGTCAACATCTTGTTTAGAGTCTAGAATGGCACTGCACTTTCAGAAGCGTTTCTTATCAAAGAAAAGTGTAGTGATTGAACCAGTCAGACGTGAGTGGTCTTTTTTGTCGTAGAACATGCGCCTTTTCAGTCAAACGTTTGTGCTATCTTTGCCTAGCGCGCCTTGTGGTCTGCTGGATGTTACTTTCACGCCTGCACGTTTCACGCAGCATATATATTTTGTGTCATCAATTTTCCAATAAATTTGTTTGAACTTGTGGTGCGTACTTCTGTGAGCCCGTTTTGTGTTTTCATGCTACACTTTAATTATAAGCAAGCGCCAACTAGTCCATCAAGAAGTCCTTCTGTAGAAGGCTTCCTACATCATGTTTAACCTCAGAAAGCACCCTTCTCTGTGAGCGCCGTCTTCTAAGCTGTTTGCTTAGATATGCATACACAATATCAGCCTTATCTGTGGAATATTGTGTTCGAAAATTCAGCTTCACGATGGTCCTCGCAACGCTGATGTCGTTGCTTATCACAGATGTTGGATATCCTAAGGTCGATACTCACATGCTATTATTTAAGGATTGCGAGGGAGAGAAAGGCAAAGATAGAATTTAGTGCGAGGTAGAGAGGTCGGCCTTATCTTGTGCTCTCTAGTTCGCTTCTCCGCACAGAGGGTAAGGGAAAGCGGAAAAAAGTGTGATGAGTGGTGATGGTGGGAAATACTAGAACCACGTAACATAATGGTTTCACCAAAGTCTGCTGTCCAGTTCTGTACTCTTAAGAAAATGTATCACAGCCCTGGTATAGTAGCTGTTGGCAGAAAATTGAGTGGAAAGCGTCCTACAAAACTGTGGCTTGCGTCGACCGGCTGTCATTTAAAAATGTCGCATGGGCCTTTTATAAAACTTTCAGGTTTCTTTGACTTTATAAATCGTTTCGCAAGATAATATATCAGTGATGTACCTTCACTACAAGCGTGTTATGAATGGTTACAACCTTGTAGGTCTTCACTGTCAATGGTTATGCGCCATGACAGGATGAGGAAAAAGCTCGCAGAGCTTCGCCTGCATTCGCCTAACATGCCTTAAAGGTGTGTTAGGCATCCGTGTTATGGCATTCATTATGGCATTCGTGTTAGGCGAATGCAATCAGTTTCTCCATGCCCCGTCTACTCCTGCACTGCCTCCACAACCAGCCCACCTTGACGAAGCACTGATGCCATGTGATGGCGTCATCATGTGACGTCTCGTTGAGCGAGATCATCATGACGTCGCCAAGTGATGATTTTTTAATGCATCTCTCGTGTTGACGTCACCAATGCGAGGCGCCGACAGTAAATTACGCGTTTGATTAGGCATCCAAGGCTTTAGCCCTAATAATGTCGGCAATTCTTCCACATTCAACGAATGCCCGTTTTTCTTATCGATGTGACAATAGGTAAATTTTATTGGCAAACTTCTCAATGAGGAATGGTGCGTGAAACCACCTTTATATTATTTGTGACTTCTGTGGCATGCTGCCTAAACCTAGAAAACTAACACTTGAAAGTGGCTTTATTTATTATTTATTTTGCGCTAATAAAAAGAAATAAATGTTTATTCTTCAAGATATACTTACAAATGAAATAACTGCAACCACTTGACCCCATTCCTTATATACTTAATGACAAATGGCAGCTAAGAAAAACGAATTTTTCGTTTGTAAAACCTCTTTGCATGAAAATTAAACATTCGATGTAAGCTATCGAACGATTATTCACACAAGAGACAGTAGGATTGGGCGTGTTGGTATAACATGACAACGAGTGCTTAACAGCGCAAACAAAAGAGGGGATAGAAGAGACGAGACAGAGCGCTGACACAAAACAATCAAAGCATTCACAAAACAATCATTTTCCTTTCAAATAAAGTCATTCGATTTTTTGTGTGTGGCTTACTGCAAAGCGCGGAGCTAGATCTGGGCATTAGAGAGAGAGTATCAGCAAAACTAAAATTGTAAAATAATGCACATGGAGATGACTTTTGATCCGTGGCACACCGGTCGGACATGTACGAAGGAACGAAAGCATCAACGCACAGGGGATACTTTCATGGTGCGATCATTAGGAGCTTTTGCTTGCGGACAGTCGGACTAAGTATGAAACATTGTTGGGTATGTATTTCTGACGGAGCATTAGTGACGCTCTCTTGCTACTAGAGCTTGATTTTCTGATATTATAATTAACTCTTACTTGTTCCCCCATGAACCGGAACGTGCCGACTTTCCGTCAATAAGGGCTTCTAGAGTGTACAGGTATGGACCAGTTTCAGAGATTGTTAGTCGCTTCATTGGTATATAGGCATGGAAACTTAATACGTTCAAGAATACATAATATACACAGCTACATATCGTTGTCTGATTTGCAGATGTAGACGGGTATGGGAGTCGGTGTGTGAGTGGGCAGGTTGGTCGGTCGTTCGGTCGGTTCATGCAGTACGTGCTCCTAATTAATACGCGGTGGCAGCTTACCCACAAATTTTCACTCGTTTCCTTCATTCATAGTGAGGATCTCAATCTGGCAGACTTGATACCCTCAGGTAGTATGCGAGTGATTACTGGTCAGCTCCCAGTTTGTTTAAGATCATCTGCTACGTGACGTCAACAGGCAGAAAAGCATGTTTTACACTTTCTGCGTGTTAAAAAAGTGTTTTACAATAGCTGTTGGTGGCGCTGACTGACACCGCCTAGTTTAACGATTACCATATGTTTCCTATAAAATTGATGGAGCGATGACTGTGGTTATAGCTCAGGTGGTATAGCATCGGACGTGATATTTGAAGGCCACGTGTGAGGTCCCTGTCAGCGGCAAGTTACCTGCTCGCATTACTAAGCAAGACAGGCTTAGATTCCCGTCTTTAGAGCACCTGCTAATGTAGCTAATGTAGAGACATCTGCGTGTGTCCTATACCGAATGGGGCAGCGTGTGCAGTGACTCATTGTGTTATATCACAATCACCCCTCATAATGTCCTCCTCTTTCTCTTCCTTTCCGTTTTCTGCTTGGATCGTATACATAGGAAGCAGCAGGATAGAAACCCACTTTCCAAGCCGACCTCACTTTCTTGTTCTCATTAAACGCCACCTTTTTTTTTCTTCTCATTTACAATACAATTACTGCATATCCCATCCCCTATACTTTCCTTGGCGTCATTGTTTGTTAGTTCTTGTTAAAATTTTATAACAAAAAAACTAAATTTTTAAGGCAGTGCAGATATTGCGTACATAATAGTTTCACAAGTGGTTATAGTGGACGGTAACGTGCGTGACTGATGTGACAAACAATATTTTAAGCTGAGCTGTTTGTTTGCTTGCCTTTTTCTGGTTCTTTTTGCGTTTTTTTCCTACCTAGTCGTACATAAAAGGAGCGTGACATGGAAACAAAGCACTCCATACTACGCGCCCCATTCTGCGTGTGTGTGTTTCCTTCTCGTCCTGTCCTTGGTATCGAGAAGGCGTCAGTTCGTACCAACTGCCGCTATGGCAGCCATGACTAAGATGATTTACACGCATGGCAGAGCATAGCCACAGATGAGTGGTTGACTCCGTCAACCACTCATCTGATGAGTGGATGAGTGGTTGACAGTGGTTGACTCCGTCAACCACTCATCCCCTCTGTCACCACTCATCCCCACTCATCCCCTCTACACTCCGTCAACCACTCATCCCCTCTACAGGCCAGGATCTGTGGATCCTGGCCTGTAGGGCCAGGATCCACAGATTGCTTATTAGGGCGAACGCCGTAGGTGCTTCATAAAACGGTTAATTTGACTACCAGCGGCGACAGTCCCGTGGCGTCGGGCACGAGTGATGCATGAAATGATCATGTGACCATGTCATTATATGACGTCATCTTGATATCACAAACCGCGAAAACTTGAAACATTATCATGACGTCGAAATTCAAACGTGATGTCATGTGATGCGTATGCCACATCATACCATTGTAGCAATACAATTCGGGAGGTGAACAAAACCGGAGAGTTTTCGGCCTCAAGAGAAGAAAAAAATGAACGCGGGATCTGGCAGTGGAGGGTAAGCTCGTGTTCCTTGCATGCTCACTTATGCATTCGCTGAAAAAAAAAGATTGATTTTCCCTCGAGTATTCCTAAATCAATGCTCAAAGAACCCTGTGACGTTCTATAAATGCTTAATAATCAATACACTGGAGAGTCTAGGATAATTTTTTCTTGGGGAAACATACTAAATGAGTTGAATTATGGTCTCTCCACACTTGCATTCAGCGTAGACAAAAGAATACGCCGTTTCAATGTGAAAGCTGTACGAGTTCGTGAGTGTGTTCCCGACCCACAGGGAACGTAATATTTTAGGCAGCCTCGATTCCTCGTTAGAACTAAACCTGTCCATAAATATGTCGTGACTTCATGCTATACATGGAAGCCAAACACGTACCATCTTTTGCTAATGGACTTTAACAGGTACATTGCGTATGTTTTATATAACGTACAGTGACATTACAACCACTTAGCAAGCACCTAAAGGCATAAGCTAGCTCTGTCTAGAGTATTACGTGGCCACGAGTGCACTTTTCAAGTAAAAGCTTTAGGGATCGATCCACAGAAGGCTTTTCTCAAAATACTTCAAGGAAAACGACTAGTGTTTTAGGTATTTGAGAACTACGTACTGGCGATGCAAGCACACTAGAACGACAGTCCATGGGTCTTGACTGCCGCAAATCTGATTGTTTCTCAACGTTTCCCATATCTTCCTTTTAGACCAAAGCAGTAAATCATATCTGTGGTATTACAGATCAAAATCATGATATTACGACGCAAGTCGTATCGGAAAGCTGCCCAGATCGCTACCATGTACCTCGTGTTTTTTAACTGACACATCTACTAAAGTAGATGGGTCTGCAGGGTCGGTGATCTTTCGTGCAACAGCGACAACGATGAAGATTCGGTTATCCCTCCAGACATCATCGACAGCTGCGGAACTTGCTACTCTACGTAGCACAGATAAAGTCATCAAACACCGAGAAGCCAAGAAATGGAGCGTGTTCACGGACTCCAAAGAGCACTACAGTGTTTGATGTTCGCTTTACGCCGGGGACCTCATGAACAACTAGTGCTGGAAATTAGAGAGTTACTTCACCCACTCTTCGACGAAAGGCACGAAATCACGTTTCAGTGGCTTCCAAGTCACTGCGGCATATTGGACAACGAACATGCTGATGGAGCTTCTCGATCAGCAAATTAAGATGGTGAAGAAGAATCTATACCATTTTCAAGGACTGATGCTGCAATGACCATCCGAAAAATCGCTAATGCAGAATTAAAATCCCTGTGGAACGCCGAGTGCTTACGGCACATATGACTGCATAGGCTGGACACGTCTCGTCGACTTCGGCCCCCGTCCTGACTCTCTCGTCTTGAGACAACGGTGCTTTGCCGACCGTGACTTGGTGTCGCTTTCACCAAAGTTTTCGCCTTCCGAATCGGCATGAAAGATAGTGCTGCTTGCGAACATTGCGGCAGCAATGAAACGATAGAGGACGTTCTCGGTCACTGCCCTCGTTACAGCGTGCAAAGACGGCAGCTAGCTACTGCGTTAGCTCACCTTGACGACAGACCCTTGTCAGAACAGTCAGTGCTTCAAAGACGACGTAATCTGTCTTCACAGAAGAATATCAGTGAAGGTATTATTGAACTTTTTCCGTGGTAGTGGCCTACCGAATAGGCTATAGCACACCAGCTCACTTTTTCTTTTCTTTTTCGTGCGTCTATTTCGCTTTTCGCTTTCTTTTCCATGCTTATTCCCCACTCTCCCTACCCTTAGTGCAGGGTAGCAAACCGGATGCTCCGATTTCAGGTTAGCCTCCCTGCATTTCGCTCATTTTATTCTCTCTACGGCATGCAGTGCACGGGCCGCTGCCGTTGCGCCTGCATCGAAAGCTGACCGCCGTGGTCAGGATTGAACCCGTGACGTTCGGTTCAGCAGCGGAGTGCAGTAGCTGCTGCACCACAGAGACGGACTTAAATGAAAGTGAAAAGTTATTTCTGCAGCTTGTGCCTTATATTTTGCATGCAGCTCTCTCCCCTTGTTAATGGCAGGAAAGAAAAATAAAAAAAGGCACCTCGTTTAGAGTGCTGTTGGTGTATTTGCCTAATCATGAACATTTAAGTTTATCTTACTCTAAGGAAATGCACTTTATTATTCTAATGGCCCAATGTGACTTAGTTTTATGCGGCCTAGATCAAGCGAAATAGCTGTAGGTAGCACCAGTGCCCCATTTGTGAAGCTCCTAAGAGTACAAAAAAAAAAGGTTTTAGTGACTGGTACTTTTTTTAACTACATATATATTTCACTTTTTTATGACCTTCAAAAAGTTTGAATAAAGAAAGAAGCCCACTAGCAATTTAAACGACGAAAACTGAATTTTTCAGCCTTCTTCTAACGATCGCTTCAAATGCATACCGTCGTTTTCCACGCGAGCTATTCCACTAACGGCGCCCTCTGGAAATGTCGACCTATGAGGCAGACTGTCTCGAGGCCATATAGATGAAGTTGCCATGTTTCGGTCTGGCAATACATCCTGGCCCGTCCGCTTCCTTTTATTTACCCACATACTATTTCCTTACTGACTCACTTTGCTTGCATCAGAAAGTCATTCCCATATTTTTTTCCTCCTATGCACTATCGTCCGGTTCCGTCTTAGCGAAATGAAAACAAAGAAAGCTATTTGCAGTGTATACGCTCAAAAGCCAAATGTGTACTTTCTTATTTTTGTAATTTCCGCCATGATTCGTTCCTTGCCGTATCGCTTCAGAATTCGGCGTTATATATTTACATTTAACATGTCAATAAGTAATTCTCGAATGCGATTCTCCCAGAATGACGGTTTTAAACAAATGTGAAACTCGCAATTAACATTTAGGTATGAAAAATGGCCACTTCTGCGTCTAGAATAATCTTTGACTCTCAAACCTTAAATGCACTAGCGAAGGACACTCCAGCGATGTTAAACCTGCACATAAATCTATCTTGTTAAATGCGTTAGGTTTTTAAATCGTGCAGATTTCACATTTGTTGAAGTGGCCTTGTTGCAGCCCGCCACGATGGTGAGGTGATTATTATGTTCAACTACTGAGCCGAAGGTTGCGCGATCGAATCCCGAACTTCGTGTGGAACGAAGATGCAGCCGCAACTTCTACGCACACGAAAACGTTTGAGGCCGAAGTGCTTAGTTGAATCATCTCAGTAAGCTGCCAGATTTCTGCTCCATAGGTAAGTACCGGTAAGATGCAGATGTTATGTACCTGCTTTTTGAGGGATACGGGTGGATTATCAGTCATTATTCGAGAATGCTTCCCGTATGTATTCCATCCCATCTTTATTCTTCTGGTAGTTTTCTTTCTCCTGATTCAATGTACTGCCCACACCTCCTGTCCAGTTCGTTTTTACGCCGAAACTTTTTTTTGTATGAAGTGATCAAAACACGAAGCGACGCTACCGTTTGCAGGAGTCATTTGCTGGGTTTGGAATTGGTGCAATACCTGGCAGATGAATATTAACGTTAAAAAACCATGATTACGTCCTTTCGTAATAAATCACCCCCTGTTTTTGATTACTTTTTGTTAACTGTACTGTAAGCAGAGATTTTGAATGCAAGTATCATGACGTTATTTTCGCACACAATATTTCATGGTCCAGGCAAATTGACTATATATGTAACAAAGCTATAAAAAAACTAGATTATCTACGTCGCACTCTGTCTACATCCCCAAAATATACAAAACTTCTCTTTCTAAATCGCGAATACGTCCTGTACTTGACTGCGCGTTCGTTGTCTAGACGCTGTATAAGCAGCGCGAAATTCAAGAACTGAAAGCAGTCCAGGGAAAGGCGGTAAGGTTCATATGCCACTGTTATGAGTCTTATCACCATGATTTCTCCTCCTCTTCTACTTATTCGTGTTCATTGCATGAACATTTTTTGCATGAATGAAAATCTTTGCTAAGCATCGTTTCCTCCACTGTTAAACTGTCAAATAACAAGGAATACATAAACTTCGCCCCAGAGTCAACGACGAGAAGCTATCAGTACCTAAATTTCAGGCATTTATACACTCGAACTAATATGTTCAAGTTCAGTTTTTTCCCCCGTTCTGTTGAAGACTGGAAATCATTACCTGGTTCTGTTCGGTCATGCCTATCTCAGAGTTTTCTAGCCGAAATCTATAACACATATGTGTGAAATATGCTGATCTGTTTTCGAAGTATTTCTTTGTTAATTTTTTCCTTGTGCTGATATTTTTGCCTTAATGCTCGCGCGACGTTATTATGTTACCTGTTTGCGTTACTCTTATTGAGTTTCGTTACATTTTTTCTTATCTTTGTATACCCACTCCTGCCATAGCACGATTAACGCTGAAGTATGTGTAAATAAATAAATAATATTACAGTAAACAAACAAATAAATAAATTTTGTCCCGCAGTTACTACCTGTCCTAAGTAGACATACTCCTTTACAGCTTGCCCTGTTTCAACACCTCTCGCAAAGCGGTTTTACCTGCAGATTACTTTAGTTTTTATGCCTATTAATCGAGAAGAACACAGTTCTGTTAGTGCTTCTTTTTATTGCAGTTGACCCAGCTCCTCCAGCACATTCGGAAGTATTATGTCCCGCGATTATGCGCCATTAGCGGAGCTTTTAAGCTTCCCTGCATAATTTGAGTACGTCACTGCAATGCACTAATTTACTGCTATGCACCTAGAATACTGGAATCGTTGAGGTGATTATTGTCCGAACCCACATGGGACACTCAACGATTTTGGTATGAATTCAGGAGCGCGCATACAGTATATGTTGGTCATTCCGAATGTTTTCGTCGTGAGAAAATGCAGGGCAAGTTTTTTCAGCACGCGAACATATGAAAGAAGGACAGGGTAGACAGAAAGAGCACTCGAACAAGTCGACCAGAGGACAGGCTGACAACATACACGCCGATACGCCCGGTCGAGGACATAGAATATTCGTAGTATTAGCAACATTGGACGAGGTTGAGCAGTTTCACGTGGCTCATCGAGAGCCGTGCTCCGCATGCCCCAGTCACGTCACACATCGCACAGCTGGCGCACCGGAGAAGGCCTGGAAGCTCGTGGAGTGGTGTGTCTACTAGTGGGCTAGCGCTTTACTCGGTTGACCTCGCTCACAAGTCCGCCCTTCCATCTGTTCGTCCATGCGTCCACTTCTCCGTCCACCAATCTGACTGTTTGTCCATCCGTCCGTCCGTCTGTCCGTCCGTCTATCCGACCATCCATACTTCAAGCTACGTATGTCCTGGCTTAACCAATCTAAGCACCGCAAAGTTTTTTTCTTCGACCCAGGTTTATCGCTTGACTGGCTGAACGCATTGGAAATGGTGCAAATGGAGGTGGCAATCGGTTATACCCGGGCGCTGTACTGTGTGTAGTTTAAACGGTGGGGTCACGTGAATTTTTATGACAGCTCCCTTTTTGTGGCAGTTTGAACTATCTCCGAGGGCATGCTAAAATTCACCTAGACATAGCTAACTGAGAGCATAAGTTCTGGCGATTCTCCTCATTCTTGGGCAGTAATCAAGCCAAGTGGCGCTCTGCCATCACAGCAACACCCAAAGGGGATCAACTTTGGGCCGTCCAGAGAGCCCATGATACGGCGGTCAGGCTTGGACTCCCCTTCCCTACGTGGGAGAAGCCTACTGCGTGCTAGTCGCGTCTCTCAGGACTATAAATAAAATTTCGCCATCCATCCATTCATATGCATGGTTTGTATACTGTGTGCAGCCATTTAAAATAGTGAAGGCTAAGTATACGTATTCAACCCGCTGTTACTTTTTGGAATGGTTACTTTCGGGGCTTGCTTATTTTGTTGTATGAAGCGTTGTTTGAAGGGAAATACTGCTTTGTCGTATTGGAAGGCATGCCGATAAAACGCTCCATTCACGTCTCGCAGTAGCCATTCGCATTCATTAAGAACGTTGTGCAGTGTGCGTTAGTCGGAAAGACGAAGTGAAATTGAAATTGTTTTGGACAAGCTACGCTCCATCACGACTACAAAGCGCGCGCTTACGTGCACGGAACCGTGGGCTTAGATTTACGTGCACGTTTAAAAAAACCACAAGTGGTCCAATTTTTCAGTTGCCCGTCACTATGACGTCTCTCATAATAAAATGGCGGCTTTCGGACGTGTAACCTCCAATAAATAAATAAATAATAATAATAATAATAATAATAATAATAATAATAATAATAATAATAATAATAATAATAATAATAATAATAATAATAATAATAATAATAATAATTGTTATTATTATTATTAGAGGGTCGCCACTGGTGGCTACTTTTCACGAAATTGGCGAATTTAAGAGGCCCGAGGCGACCTCAAAGTATGATTGGTGACATGGTGAAATTTTAGCGATGTTCGGCTTAGGTCTCGACTGAGTTATGAATTCTATACTGAGTGTCTTCAAAACAAATTTGCGACATTTTTTTTTCAATTTTCCTAGTTTTACACTCATCAGTAGAATGCTTACTTTACGCGCAATTTACTACGTTGGTCCTGTTTATGGTGCTTATTTTCTAATTCACCTAGATCTTGGAGGCACTGTTGCACTGGTGTGTCCGCCAGCAACCTCCCAGGAATTTAGTCCAGTGGACTGCCTCGGGTGCCGCGAGGCGTTGGTTTATTACGTTGTTTTTTTACGTTTTTAGGTGCTTAAAAGCTTTCAGCGTCTTCGAAATTTAGCGCATGAAATGCACAGTTGATGCTTAGACCACGTATTTCGACCACAGCTACAATAGACGTGAATAGCTTGTCAACTACTTCACTGCTGTGAAAACCCCTGATTTTGTATTTTGAGTTCAAATTTGTTATTAAGATACTTTATTTGTGAGCTAAGATTTCAGGCTTCTTTGGGCAACGGTGAAAAACTACAGTGAGATGAATGTGTAACGTAGGCATGACAACACATGGAGCTTGGTGCAAGGATGATGATAATTACGCAGTACTCCCGTATTTATTTTTGCCGTTTTGTAATTATTTTTTGAATTGTCACACTCATGAGTACACTGCTGTGAAATTTTCAAAATCTACAGGAAAGCTACGCACGATGTCCTTCTCTTGTTGTAGTGACTGCTTCGTTCTGTATTCGCTACAACAAATCCATCACAAACTTCTGTTATGAGGCGTTAGTATTACGGTCGCTACATATGCACGCAAGCCCTGCCTGAGTGCTCTCATGGTGAATCGGGCGATATAACTGGCATTAGGAATGTCAATATAATTTAGGATTTATATATGGTACAGTACTCTACGGGGCTATGCATAATTAGGGATTTTTATCGCTAGGCATGCCACATAAATGTACACTTTCGACATTCATTGCGAAATCTAAAAAAAATTGTGATTTCTGGCGGCACTTCGCTCGTTATTTGGTGAATCTCACTCGAAAGTCAGAGGAAACTCTTGTAGGAAAAGTAGCGCTTGAGCAAAATGAGAGAAAACACATGGATGATTTTAAAAAAGATTTACGAGTCCCCACGAAGCGAATCATCTTGACCGGCGAAGCTTTGAGTATTTTATGAGTGAGTAATCATACGTCACCCGGGCATTGCCCCCTATAATTGAAATCAGTGATATGAAGAGTCGACAAAAAAGATAGGTCTTAAGGTCCAAATTTTCTACGTTGAAGTCGCCGACTGGTATAAAGGGTTTGTGTTTGTAGATGTTTTATACTGTTCAGTCACATTTATGATGAACAATATCTTCTATTGTGTCATTACTTTGATTGATGGGTGCTTAAATGTCGATCTTTTTATGGTGTTGTGGATATGTTTTTTCTTGTGGACCATTAGTTACCTTTTCACCCGGTGTTGTACCGTATACCATGACAGACAAAGGACGGACAAGCCTCGGCTCTAAAGTGCCTCGCAACTGAAAGCGCGCAGCTCCCGCGCTAAGGGAGCAAGGCCATCAACCGAGCAAGTGAATGACCTAGATGAGTTTTTCAGGTAATGCTGAGCTTTTGTTAGAGATACCAAGTTTTCCCTTGTAGTGCTCAGTACGGCCACACTTGACCAGACATTTCAGAATGACCTGTTACGTTGAGTTTTTTCACACGTGACTAGCTGTTGCGCGAGTTTTGATTGGAACGCGTCACACGTCATTAGCTATTACGCGGTTTTGGGCGATTTCAGTACCGTGACATAATGTTGCGAGATCTTCATACACGTGGTTAGATCTTGATTGATGTTATATGTTTTTTAGTCACGTGAGTTGTTACCAGACGTTATATGATTCAAGTAGGTGAATCTGACCAACAGTGTCGGAGAGACAACACGTCCGAACTCTAAACGTAAGAACTCCAACCATGTTATACATTCACCCAACAACCTGACCGGCGACTACTTTGACCATGTGATGCATGTTTATAAGTTGTTGTTTTTTTCATAAAAATGACTGAACGCCGCGTTTGCCCGTGGCACAAAATGGCTTCACTGATTACTCGATGCTTCGATATGTGCAGACGCCGAGGAATCTCTACTCTGCTGACGTCAGATAAGGGTCCTGCCTCTCACGCAAACAGAGCAATCATTGCCGCTGCACGGAACTGTACTAGGCGCCTGTAGTGTCAATCCTGATTCAGCAGCAAACAATTCGCACACCACCATCACGTAAAGCGGGGGCGGTATGGCAGTGACGCATTTTTTTTTCTTGATTGTTCACAATATGGTGGTACTGGGCGGCTCGATTTGTCTGTCGCGCTGTCATCGGCAGCGGTCTTTTCGCGGGGACGAAGTGCTTTCGCTTATCGTCCGAGGTGACTCAGCATGACCCACTCGAGGCCTATGACTTTTATAGCGACGGCAATAATATGCACACTCTCGGCTGGGTTTCGTTTTTTCGCCTCGAAGCTCATCTTCCACCTTCTGGTTTACGCCAATGCAGGTTCCATAAGATGCACTCTCAAAAGACACCCCGCCATGGTGGTCTAGTGGCTAAGGTACTCGGCTGCTGACCCGCAGGTCGCGGGATCGAATCCCGGCTGCGGCGGCTGCATTTCCAATGGAGGCGGAAATGCTGTGGGCCCGTGTGCTTAGATTTGGGTGCACGTTAAGGAACCCCAGGTTGTCGAAGTTTCCGGAGCCCTCCCCTACGGCGTCTCTCATAATCATATGGTGGTTTCGGGACGTTAAACCCCACATATCAATCAAGCCAGCCAAACTTGCTTATATAACCTTGTCGCGGACGGGACATCTTGCTCTACTGATGTGTGTTGCCCGTGATTCACATGGAAGGGGTGAAGCAGCACGGACGAAAGAGCGATGTGCATATGGGCACTTGGCCAGCAGCGTGAGGTTGGACAAGGTAGCAGCACTTGGAATGCCCATAAATCTCGTCTCCAGCAGCGCCGCAGAAGTCGATGAGTTAACGCCATCTGACTTAATAACAGATTTTTTTTTATCAGAGCAGTGTAGCAGAGCGTTAGAGAGCTCGTTTCGCAGGAATTCCGGTGTCCGCGTTGATGCCACCATCGGCGCTGGTATCGGCTTCGTTGGCTGTTATCGAAAATCATCATCTTGTCCATTACCAAAAAATCTAGAGAAAAGGCCAAATAAAATTAAAAGGACAATAAAGGCAACTATTAAGTCAACGTTGATTGTTGAAATGGTGGTCCAGAAACCTCGTAGCGTTACTTTTGGGCCAAGGAAGGGCTATTTTAACGTGATAATGTTAGAGAGCTCGTGTCGCAGAAATTTCGTCGTTGGAGTCGGCACCGTTGGTTAAGAGCGAGAAATTGTCCTTGAGTAAAAAATCGAGAAATAAGCAAATAAATTAAAGAATGAAATTATCGGCCTTGTTGAGGATCGAACCCGGGAAGCCCGTGTGGCAAGCAGGTGTCCTACCAAAAAGCCACGGTGTTACTTGCAGCTGATTTAGGAAAAACACTACATAAATGCTATCAAGTGAAAGGAGTCTCCTTAACGCATATCGTTCAACAGGTGTCACGACGAAAACGAGCCCATTCGGCGATCTGTAGGCGCATTTGGAAGGCCATCAAAATACGTTGAAAGAGGCCGCGATAGTACAGCCATCGCCGCTAAAAACGCACAGGAACTTTCAAATAGCTCTAAAAATAGACAACTATGTCCATCTAGCAGTAAACATTACCTTTACAGAAGGGCAGAGGATGCGTTGCGTTGATCAAGCAAACAGGAAACACTAGATAATGTGCTGCCATCTATGAGGCATTGTGAGACTCTTTATGACAGAGGGAAGTGGCCACTCTGCACAGTCACTTGCTAGCGCGCACGTGCGCTTGTGTGTGTGTAACAAATCATATTAATAAGTATGTACTTAGCGGTTGAAGGGCACACTAAGGGCCGGATTTCGCTATCGCGTTCAACTCTTGAAGGGACATTAAAGTCCAATAACAGTTTACGTCAGAGTGAAAGCTCAATGTATGGCAACATCCAAAACGACAATATTATCAGCAACAGTGCCCTACTTACCGAGAAATTAGGGTAATTGCAGAAGAACACTAGCGCCACAGTATGACATATTCAAAATGATCCTGATGACATCAAACGGACCACCTACAATTATTCACTAGTAATCGATCTAACTGCACTAAATAAAGAACCTTCCATGCAACAATAGACGCAATAAAATACTGCTGGTTCTTTTCTGTTTGACTCATAACACCACCTGACCAATGTAATTACGCGAAAATTGCATTTTCGAACAACTCGCACCATTCCCTATAGTAACGTCTGGCGGCTGTTTTTTCCATGAATCTTACAAAAAAGAACAAGCAGCATTTTATTGCGTCTCTTGATGCTCAGAAGGTTCTATATTTAGTGCAGCTAGATCAATTACAAGTGATTACTTGTAGGCGGTTCGTCTGATGTCATCGGGATCATTCTGAGAATGTCCTACTGCAGCGCTTGTGTTCATTTACCTTAATTAAGTAGGGCACTGTTGTTGATAACATTGTCATTTTAGATGTTGTCATACATTGAGCTTTCGCTCTGACGTAAATTGTTTTTTGTCTTTAGTGTCCCTTTGTTATAAAAAATTCCGGGTCTAAGTGAAGATCGAACCCAATCCGTCTGCGTGGCCAGCAGGTGTTCGGACAGTGCTCCGAAACTCGTTGGAACTGCTTCGCAACAAACAACACTCCATGAATGTACTGCAGTGCAAAGACTTTTTTTAACGCATCATATATCGCGTGGCAGAAGCTTGGAATCACGCAAGATGTTAAAAGATATGAATTGAACAACGAGTGGAAGTTTTAAAGACCCGCATATTACAAAGCGCTCAGACATTTAACCATCGTCAGCAGTAGAACAATCAACAAAGTCGACAGCTCCGTATAGGCTCGCGTGTAGCGCTGCGGACGCGTAGTGGGTCTCTTGCTGATTCGCAAAATAAATATGGCGTGGCGGCCACTTGAAAACTGTGCTTGTAATAGGCATTCAGTGGTAATTTGAAATAGCCAATGGTACAGGTTCAGTCGTTTGTTTTCTTACGGCACAGTTGAGACACGCAGCGAGAACCAAAGCGAGCTCAGAAGCTGATGCGCACGAGGCCCGACTACGCTATCGTGATCTGCTCTTGAAGGGGAAGATCAAGAGTCCTGCACTTTTTAAATATGAAGCATTTCTTTGCGTACTGCAATCTGTTTGTGCTCAATGCTATCTATCTATCTATCTATCTATCTATCTATCTATCTATCTATCTATCTATCTATCTATCTATCTATCTATCTATCTATCTATCTATCTATCTATCTATCTATCTATCTATCTATCTATCTATCTATCTATCTATCTATCTATCTATCTATCTATCTATCTATCTATCTATCTATCTATCTATCTATCTATCTATCTATCTATCTATCTATCTATCTATCTATCTATCTATCTATCTATCTATCTATCTATCTATCTATCTATCTATCTATCTATTTATCTATTTATCTATTTATCTATCTATCTATCTATCTATCTATCTATCTATCTATCTATCTATCTATCTATCTATCTATCTATCTATCTGTCTATCTGTCTGTCTGTCTGTCTGTCTGTCTGTCTGTCTGTCTGTCTGTCTGTCTGTCTGTCTGTCTGTCGAGACGCCTACATCGGGGGGCTCTCGTGATCATCCCCTTAAGTTGGGATGAACCGAAATTGGTATGGGAGGGTAATATGTTTTGACGAATACGACTCGCTGGTCATTACATCATTATTTATAGAAGTCCATTGCGTACGTC
This sequence comes from Rhipicephalus microplus, assembly GCF_043290135.1. Taxonomy (NCBI): domain Eukaryota; kingdom Metazoa; phylum Arthropoda; class Arachnida; order Ixodida; family Ixodidae; genus Rhipicephalus; species Rhipicephalus microplus. Next base: position 4,962,234 of record NC_134703.1, on the reverse strand, counting down.
GTCAAACACCTTCCGCCAGACAGTGGAACATACCAGCGGGTGGCTATGTGGCGCTGGTACGCGGCTATGTGCCACCGACGATTGACCCTTTATGATTGATGATTGACCCCGGAACGGTGAGAGCACACATTGGTAATTTTAACGTGTGAGCGTTAAGAAAAACTGACATCGGTTTCATTTACCGGACGAATGTAATGAAAAATGTCAGGGTCTCGGCAGGAATCGAGCCCCAGCATTCTGCATGAGAACCAAGTAACCTACCACAGAGTCACACCAGGTCTCGTAACTGGTTTTCAAATAGAGTGTAATGTTCGTGAAGCGTCGAATGTGATTGCAGTGATGGCTATCCAATTTTATAACATTACATATGTACTTGTTCGATGCAGCCGTCACGTTGGGTTAAGATGAACTGTAGTTAAGCAAAATTAACTGAAGGGGATTGAGAGCTCATATCAATCAAGGAACGACGCGAAAGGCATCGGTTTTTTTTTTAATTCGAGAGCGTTCAGAAGAAACAATGCATCTCCACGAAGTGAAGGGCGACAAGTGGGCGAAGCTATAAGTCTAGTATAAAGGACACACAGATGGACGGCCGGGTGCACGGACGTGCATGGACGGCTGGACGTATGCACGGATGCACGGACAGTAGGATGCACGAATGAACCTGAGAGACAGATTGGCGGATGTACAGATATACGGACGGATAGTTGGATGCGCGGATAGATGGCTGGATCGAAAAACGAATGGTGTGGGTGATCGTGTATTGTGCAGCGTGTACGTGTCTGATGTACACACAAGGTCGGTTTTTTACACATATGTTTTCGAGGTGCAAATGTTCAATTTGTTTTGTGGGGCGTGATGGATGCCCCAGAAAAGCACTTTAAGATAGCGAACCTGCAAAGGCGCACTGCCTAGCGGTTATGGGGCTCTACCCGAAGGTCGCGGGATCGAATCCCAGCCGCGGCGGCCACGTTTTCGATCGAGGCTGTAATGCTTGAGAACCATGTACTTAGATTTAGGTGCACGTTGAACAACTCCAAAGGGACAATATTTCCGGAGCCCTTAATTACGGCGTTCTTTATATTCATATAACGGTTTTCGGACGTTGAACATTACCACTTATCATCATTTAGGAAAGGCACTGAGACGTGAAAATAGGATAACCAAAATGCAGAGAGGAAAAACAGCGACGATGTCTGCTTTCTGCCTCTCCTGCAGTCTCGTCCATTTCCCCGTTTTAGAGGCTTTCTTTCAATACACTCATGTACCAAGAAGCACAACTCCTCTCTTGATAATACCCCTCACTGATCGTCATGCCACTAGAAAAATGAAGATTGAACCCTCATCTGGTTCTCAAATGAGGTAGAAACTCGGGATTGTGCGCACTTATCTATTTAATGACGCATCTCTTTGCGGCACCGACACAGATATTTGCCACGTGCCGGATGTTCTTTTTCTTAACTACGATGGCTGTACTTTTTAGATGCGACGTGGTATCAAAGGGAAAAAATACCATTCTATCCACAGCATAAAATGTTGAGGCACGTGCAAAGTATGTATCGTGGTGATCAAAAAAAAAAAATGCGAACAGTGCGGTGCGCGGTTGGCATTTGTATTTATTGTTTTTTTTGTTGTGAAAATATAAAGACGCAGGCATCGTACTTCGTTGTATAAAGAAAGGCTCTGTAGTGTGTTCTATTTCCAGGTGGGTTACAAGTGCTCGAAAAGGAATGCTAACTGCGGAGCGCGTAGGTACCACGCTGCTCACATTTCCTTTAACCGTATAAGAGAGCTCATTTCACTGAAATTCCGGTGGTGTTAATTTCCTTACGGCACGGTTGAGGCATGGACCAAGAACCGAAGCCAAGAGAGCAAATGAGAAGGTGATGCATGCTGGGACTGATTACGCTGTCGCATTCCACTCTTGAAGGCGGAACTCAAGCGTTCGTCAAGTAATTTATCACACCGATTCCTTCCACGTGCCGGGGTAAGAACTAATTGAAGAATCCTTTTGAAAAGCGGGCTTGGCTTCGTCAAGGGAGCACCAGCCTTTCTTAGAAGCGTGTTGGTATAGGTTTTGCTAGTTCCTCTCAATTCTCAAAAGTAGAAGAGAAGAGGGAGAAAAGAGAAAAAAAAAATCCAGAATGGTAGGACACATATTTTGCTGAAGGTCTCTTATTCCGAGTTTCACGTGTCGTCCTAGCTTGTGTTATTTCTCGCATATTCTGCTGCTCTGTTCATATTGTCCAGTTCAAGTCCGTAAGCACCATACCACTGTGGTGGTCTAGTGGCTAAGGTACTCGGCTGCTGACCCGCAGGTCGCGGGATCGAGTCTCGGCAGCGGCGGCTGCATTTTCGATGAGGCGAGAATGCTGTAGGCCCGTGTGCTCAGATTTGGGTGCACGTTAAAGAGGCCCTGCAACACTTTTTGAGCAAGGTCGGAAAACGCTGCTGATCGGTAGTAGAGGCTCCCGACAACGCGCAAGCCAAATAATATAGCGCAGCGCGTGGCCTGGAATTAGCAATAAATTAACAAACTCAGCTGAAAATTGCTTTCTCGTCTCTCGACAAATCCCATTGTATGGCCAAAAATCACACGTCAACGACGCATCTATCAGCCATTGCCTGATTTGAACATGGCGCACTCGCTCGTTATAGAGATCGCCGCGGGAGGTCGCTACTTGTCCATGCGTGCGCGCGTGATCACACTGACTAAGTCGCGCATTCGAATAAAAAAAAGTGTTCAAGGTCACTAGGCGTGCGTGAAGTTTTTCTGTGGCCCTGCGATCCCTCCCTGCTAAGCTTCCAGCGCTTTCGTCGGGACGAGGAAAGAGAGAATGCAATTGCAGCATGCGACGAACTTCTGTAACTCCACTTGCGCTGGTCTGATTCTTAAAATTTTTGCGGAGTTGAATTTGTTAGGCGTGTGGGGGTACTGACACTCCCCTGTAAAGTTGTTTGCGCCGCAGGGCGCACGTATCTCGCGCACGTATAGGTGGCGTTGTGCACGCGAGCGCTGATCACCACTATCATCATCGTGCTTGGTAGAGTGGTAGCGCCGGCGGTGACCCCTGGCGGAAGGCAAACCTTGGTCGTGGGGCGAGAGAATAGAGCGACTCCCTTCTGTGCGTGGCGGTTGCCGCGAACGGTTTTCTCAGCGTGGGTCCCCGATGCGTGGCCCCGCGGGCTGCGCGTCTGGGGCCCTCGTGGTAAGTCGAGCGTTGGCGACGCCGCCTTGGGTGTGTTATTGTGTTTGTCATGTTATTGTGTGTTTGTCGTGGTATTGTGTTGGTCATGGAGTGTATGTTAGTATTGTGTTAAGGTGTCCTAGCGTGCTTATAACGATTGATGTATTGATTCGGTGAATGATATCGTCGTTCTAAATTACCTAAATAAATGTATGTTGTTGTTTGGTTGGTACCGACCGTGTCTACTGTGTCTTTTCACTCCAAGAGCGTGCCGTGGCGTGCACTTGCCATTTCGAGACCCCACAGGCGATAAGCTCTTCCAGTGAATTCAATCCAAAGTTACTTGAAAAAGTGTTTCAGGGCCCCTTTAAGGAACCCCAGGTGGTCGAAATTTCCGGAGCCCTCCACTATGGCGTCTCTCATAATCTTATGGTGGTTTTGGGACGTTAAACCCCACATATAAATCATCAATGAAACCATCAAATCAATCAAGTCCGTAAGCACTGAGACGAGGTGAATCGAAGGCAAGTGAACTTTTACCCACAAGAGAACTTGAGTGGAACACTTTTCGGCTGCAGTGAATGTGCGACAAAGATCCCCGCGCTCTCGTCCATGCCTTTTTTTAAAAGCGCAGCGCCAAACTTACTCGGATACGAACGCGTTGTATCGCGCGCATCGGCCAGTAATGCGGCGCCACTTTTTTTCAAATGCATACGAACAACAAGGCTACTCCGCGCTAACGACGTGCCACACTGGATAAGTTGAGAATTGTGCTGTGGAAAGAAGTAGACACCATACCAGCATGAGCACACGTGGTAGTTATACACGAATTACTAACCTGTTTAATACTTGCTTGGGGGAAAACCAAGTTCAGCGTTAACACCCCCCCCCCCCTCGAAGCCGCGGTATCACACGTCAACTATGGAGGAAAGTAAGTTTCATGAGAGAAGGGAAGGAGACGAAATATTTCAAGCGATACAACATTTGTTGGGTAAGTGGGGCATGGAACGTGCGTACCCGCGATCTGAAAGCGAGCGTCGCAATCAGTCGACTATCCAGGCACGCATTCGGCACAAGCCCTCTGGAAACCCTGCGATTCTATTGCTATGGAAGAGTGAACGAGAAAAAATTACAGAGGATTGGAAAGAAAGTAGCAAAGAAACTAAAAAAATGCAGCATATCGATGGAGTGAATGATGATGAGTGGGGTGAAGCTTCGGAGGGTTTTATCAATAAACCGTGTATCCTCCGCCTGTCCATCCGTACATCCATGAGTACGTATGTCCTGTTCGTATGTCCGCATTTTCTGAGTGAGTCATAGAACTAGGCAGTCACGGTCCAAGAAAGACAGACCCACGGCTAAAGGTAAACTTCGCCACTGAAAAAAAGTGGCCCCGTATCTACATGTTACGCTGCAAATGTCGTCGAAAGACGACATTCTTGTGTCTGGAGAGAGTGAACAAAATATTTATTTGATGTTCTGCGCAAGAAAATTGGCGAATGGTATTCTGGAGGCACTGCGTCGGAGTGCCTCGAGCGTGCAGCGGAGGTGAACGAAAACATTGAGTCACGTCACACGTGATGCATGAGCGCTATCAGACTGATTGATATGTGGGGTTTAACGTCCCAAAACCGCCATATGATTATTTTATTTTATTTATTTATTTTACAAATACTGTTAGCCTTTCGCCTGTTACAGGGGTGGGACATACTAAGAATGACAAACACCAATACATTCAAATCATACAGAAATTCAAACAACAACACTTGAACTTGGAAATGCTACATGACATACATTGGAGACACCGGCATTGAGGCTAAAGGAAAAACAGTGCAGCCGTAGTAAGCATACAAATAAATTGCAATAAATTAACATAGTAGACCATGCTTACAGAAAAATATCTTTGAGCCCTTCCTCAAATTTTTCCAGTGAATCACAATGAACAAGTGGCAATGGAAAAGCATTCCACTGACGAATTGTTTTTGGAAAAAATGAATTCGCATACACATTGACACGCTGTTGTGGCACTTCGTATGTGTAATCGTTTACACTTCTTAGGTTTCTTCCGCGGCGTGGCGTTAAGTATTTTGTTGTGTTTATGTTTAATTTATTTTTTGACAATAAAAACAAGAAGTTCATCCTTGCCAATTGCCGTCGTTCGGCTAAAGTGGGCAGTTGAAGAGAGCGTAACATTTCTGTTACTGACTCAGTATAAGAGCACTTGAAAGAATAAACCTGGCAGCTCGCCTTTGTACTCTTTCTAGCATATTAATGAGGCCGATTCCCGAGGGATCCCACACAATGCTGGCATATTCTAATGTTGGCCGAATATACGTAAGATATGCTGCTAGCTTAACGGGAGTCGTAGCAAGTCTTAATTTTGTTCGCAAGTACCATAGTTTTCTCTCCGCCACCGCACAAATGTTTTACAAATGGGTCCTCCAATTTAGATTACTGGATATTGTTACACCTAAATATTTTATTTCATTGACGGTAGATAGGCGGGTAGAACACATAGTGTAATTGGAATGGAAGACATGCTTACTTTTGTTTGTGACGCGCAAAGCAACTGTTTTAGTTTCATTTATTTCCACTTTAGATTCAGTGCACCAATTACTGACAGCATCAACAATATCATAAAGCGTATTTTGGTCAGCTTCACTGTTTATTTCTTTATAAATTAGGCAGTCGTCTGCAAAATGTCGCATTGTAGTACTTCTATCTATGCCACATGAAATGTCATTTATGTAAATTAGGAATAATATCGGTCCTAAATCTGAACCTTGTGGTACCCCTGAGGTAACGCTTAATGACTCAAATTTGAAGCCATTTATTTCTACATATTGTGTTCTGCTTGTCAGGTACGCACTTGTCCACTGCATTATGTTATCATTTATGCCTAGGTGTGCTAACTTATTAATTAACTCCATGTGAGGAACCTTGTCAAAGGCTTTGTAGAGGTCGAGACATATTGCGTCAATCTGAACACTATTATTTAAGGCACGCGTGAAGTCATCGACTGTTTCTATGAATTGGGTTACAGTGGAGAAATTCCGCCGGAAACCATGCTGATTAGGAAAAATGTTTTTGTGCCCTCAGGATACGTATACATCGCTTTGGATATATTATGCTCCAAAAGCTTGCAGCATACACAGGTAGGGGAATTGGACGGTAATTTTCGACGTTTTGTTGGTCTCCACCCTCATGCGTTGGCTCGACCTTCGCCATAAGCCAGTCGTCTGGGACACGCTTTTGCTCTATTGAGGCATTATATATTATGTATAAATACTGCGCAACCCATTCCGCATACCTTCACAGTAAATCATTTGGTATGCCATCTGGTCCGATCGACTTTTCCACGTTCATGTTAAGTAATAATGATGCAATGCCTTCATAAGTGATCTGAACGTCAGGCATAACTGACAACTGAGAAGGAAGTGGCGTGAACGCATCGCCATCATCAGGACAAGCAGTAAACACTGACTGGAAAAATCTGTTGTGTAGATAAGCGACGGAAGAGCAGTCGGTCACCAATTCATCATTGACAACAAGAGAATGCACGCGTCTTGAGTGGTCTTCCTTCTGAGACAAGTGACGCCAAAAACGATGGGGGGAAGATTTCATAAATGCCGGCAATATTTCTTCGTAATACTTTGTTTTTGATATTTTCAGTTCAGCACGCAGAAGCCTTGATAAATTGCGTATCTTGGATTGATCTTTGTTTACTTTTTGCCTCTGGCGGTTAATGGCGCGCTTCAAATGTATTATCTTCCTATTCATCCAAGGATTCTGTTTATTTTCTTTCTTATTTTTTCAAGGGCACAAATTTGTTGATACATAGCGTGACAATTGCTTTAAACCTTATCCACATCTTATTGACGTCACTTTACTCACTGAACGCATCCAAAGAAAACGACAAGTAATCAATTATGCTTGTATCGTCGGCCTTGTTCAAGTTGCGCACATGTCTAAAGCTTTCTTTTTTGCATGGTAAGGCATCATCAATGCTTATCTCAACTGAAACAAGCTTATGGTCCGACGATCCATGTTCAATTGCAACGTTGTATGTGTCGATACACCCGTCAATAAAAACTAGATTCAGTATGGAATGCGGATACCCTGTTTCACGTGTACTGTCAGTGACGACCTACGTGAGGTCATGGCTGAATGCCATGTCTAAAAGCCGTTGGCAGTCTATTGCTTCCTCCGATTTAGTTGAGAACGTGATTCAATTATATCCAGGAAGATTGAAATCTCGCGCAATAACCATTCTACGATTCCGGGTAGCAACACTATCACGGTATTGCTGCAAACTTTCTAGGTATGAACTAGGGGCGCCTGGAGGTCTGTAGACAGCTCCCTGTAAACGGCTTATGAGAGACGCCGTAGTGGAGGGATGCGGAAATTTCGACCATTTGGGGTTCTTTAACGTGCACCCAAATCTGAACACACGGGCCTGCAACATTTCCCCCTCCATCGAAAATGCAGCCACTGCAGCCGGGATTCGATCTCACGAACTGCGGGTCAGCAGCCGAGTACCTTAGCCACTAGACCACCGCGGCTAGGCACATGGGCGCTATCTGGCAGTTATCTTGGAAAACGAAGCGCGCGGCGTGAGTGCCCATCTTGGAGGCGATAAGGTGTAGAACGCAAAGCGACGGGTAGGTGCCGCCACCTTGTCGTCTTACCCCAGGTGGTCTGAATTTCCGGAGCCCTCCACTACGGCGTCTCTCATAATCATATAGTGGTTTTGGGACGTTAAACCCTTCATATCAATCAATCAACCTTGTCGTCTTAGCAAAGAGTTGGAAACACTCGCCTTTTCGTGCATGCGTTGCATTGTCAGCGCAGCGTGATAAACGCTGCGGTCCTTAGAATTTCTTGTGTATGAATTTTCTAGTATAAAGGCATACATACAGAATATTGACATGTTGTTATGGTGCCTCAGATATGCGCCTTTTTGAAAACTATATCCGAGTCCTGGCCTGGCTCTGTGGTAGAATACTTGATTGCCATGCAGAATGCCTGGTCTCAATTCCAGCTGGGACCCTGATGTACGTCGAGTCAATGCTGCTGATGTCAGTATTTCTTAACGTTCTCTCTTTAAAAAACATTGCATGTTGTCGCCGTTCCTGGGTTCATATAAACTGACAATCACCTGTGGCGCATGCGCGCATACCAGTGGCAAATATCCGCCACCTGGTATGTGACACTGTTTTTAGGGGTGAAGCTCCTTAGGATCGAGCATTGTCTCCTGCTCGTCGGCGTGACACGCTTGGCACATACCCGCTCTAGAGTGAGTATGTGCCAGAGGGGATGCGAGATGGCGGTACTTGGAGTGTTCACTAGATGTACACACAGACGAACGCACGGATGAACGCACGAACGAACAGATGGATGTACGCACGCGCGGACGGATGGATGTAAGGGCGGACACACGGATGGTCGCGCGGACGAACGGAAGGAAGAACGAACGGACGGACAGGCTGAAAGCCGCTTCGCCCTACTCATCAGTCACTCCGTGGATATGCCGTGATTTTTTGGAAAGTGTTTGATGATGTACGCAACAAAACTGTGACCTAATCCATGTCATGAGCAACGAGTCACATTCGTCAAATCATCTTACCCTTCCCTACTAATTTTGATGTAACCCAAGTTAAGAGGGTTGTCATGATAGCACCCAGACGTAGGCAGCAAGGAAGGAAGAAAGAAACAAAGAAAGAAAAAGAGAAAGAAAGAAAGATGAATAGATAGATAGATAGATAGATAGATAGATAGATAGATAGATAGATAGATAGACGCCAAAAGTGCTTGTTGTACGGAAGGAAATGCTTCGCGTTTAGTCACTGATTGGGCTTGGAAATGCAAACAAATAACATTCTTGATTTACAAACACACGCGTCATGTATACAGGTAGCGCAGTACAACAGCACAACAGTAATTGCTTGGTACAAGCACACAGAGCCACCGGGCATCAGAACATGTGAATATAGCATGTGACTTCGTGGTTTAAGGCCAGTCAACTATTGCAGAATAGACTCACGTTACTTCGCGTATTCATTAAGGACCACCTACAGGGTGCATAGTAAGTTTGAAAACATTTCAGACGCGTGATTGGTCGGCGTTGAAAGCGTGCTACCATTACAAAGAATGCAGCCATATGCAAAAGCAAAAACAAGCACGTTTCAACTTTATCGACTTTATTTAAGTAACGTACAATTTGAATTTCTCGAGTAACATAATAAAATAAAATGTACGCACTAAGTGGTTGATGTACGCACTACGGACAGCATATCGCAATCGTGTTCAACTCGTAAAGACGAAGCTTAAAGGTCTACCGACTCATTTTTGATTGTTCAACTACGCACAAGAGAAATTTCCCCCTGACGCTGTATTAGAGGTCAAAAATTTAGTGCCTACATATACGTAGTGACCGGTAAGCGGTTGTGCCGAGCGTTGTCTCTCACAGAGAGTGTTTTCATATTCAGAACATGCCGTTCACACTGTCTATCTACGTAGTGACCGCTGAGGTAGTGGTGAGAGAGAGCACTCTCTCTAGGCGAGAGACGAAGGTCTCTCTCACGCTCAAGCAAATCGACCATCACGACAGTAGCAGCAGATGACGATGTATGCCTACACGCTGAGGCACTAAGATGTCATACCCCCAGCTGTGCTGCTTCGTAGGTCTTCACACCACCAGTGCATATCATCATCATCATCATCATCATCATCATCATCATCATCATCATCATCATCATCATCATCATCATCATCATCATCATCATCATCATCATCCTGACTACGTCCACTGCAGGACAAAGGCCTCTCCCATGTTCTTGCTGCTGCAAATTTATACCCGAAAACTTCTTAATCTCATCTGCCAACATAACCTTCTGTCTCCTCCTAACCCGCTTGCCTTCTCTAGGAATTCAGTTAGTTAACCTTAATGACCAGTGGTTATCCAGTCTACGTGCTACATGCCCGGCCCATGTCTATTTACTCTTCTTGATTTCAACTATATATGGTATCCTTAACCCCGGTTTATTCCCTAATCCACTCTGCTCTCTTCTTGTCTTTCAAGTGCATATAGCTACCCCAATTTTAGCAGCGAGGCCATTTAAGCTGCTGTAATATGTGTGCCGTATAAGGGTTCATAAAATTGTATGTGCCACAAAAATTGGGCAGATCCCCCTGATTGCACAGTTATCCCAACACTAGAGAACGGGAAAGGCAATTGTGGCCGTGAGAAACTATCGCCGTCATGAATGAATATGAGCCACATAAATCTGCTCAATTTCAGTCCTCGGCCCATTTTCAGTAAAAGAAAGGAAACAGCCCAACACAGCTGGTCTGGCAGCATGCCCAAGTTGCCCGTTTTGCGGTGTACGTGAGACAACACAGCACTATTCCATTTCCTGTAAAAGGTATTCCACCTTACGCAAATGTACTTTTGGTGCCGTTTTCCGTCTTCTTAGGTTAGATCTCAATGCACAAAATGAACTGTACTTCTGGGCTTTGTGTCTTTACTACTGTGACGGGAAAATTGCTTAGACATTAGAGTAATTTGTTATAGATTCAAATATTTTGGTTATAAATACTCCTTCTCCAAATTCGTTTATTCCCTCCAGATTCTCAGATTAATTGCTTTATATATTCTGAATTTTTCTTCGTTTATACTTCAGTATTGTAATGGAATTATGAACTTTAATTCCATAGTTTCTTTTAAGAACCAACCTGTACTTGGCCAATTCATCAGTGTGGGTCTCCACTGTAGTCTACTATATAAGGAACGGGAAAGGCAACGATGGCCACGAGGAGACCTCAAAGCGACAGAAGGCTTACGCCAATGACAATATGCCCGTAGACCTGTGACAGGTACAAACTCGTGGTTTTAGTGTGAGTTTGTCTCTAGCAGGACCTCCATGTCGTGTCTATGACTGTATGAGAGGTGCGAACGCTTAGCCTCAGCGTGATTTTTAGGCTCGGGAGTTTAGACATACGTGGCGTGTGTCACGGTGCGTGGTTGTACTCGAACCTCTATACAATGAGAATCAACGAAACAAACAACGTCGCATCACTGAGCCAAAGCCTTATAAATACCTAAGCGCAGCCTAGAAACAAGCTGCATCACTTAGCTAAGGCCTAGAAACAGCCTAAGAAACCGGATTTGTCTTCAGAACCGTTTAGTTTTGTCGTTCCCAGTGCTACCTTGACCAATACTGCTTCTTGCAGTTATCACCCCCATTCCCTGACTCTCTTAGGGAAGTAATACTCACTCACTCACTCACTCACTCACTAACTAACTCACTCACTACTTAATAGGTTCATTGATTAAATAAATAGATTGTACTCATTGCTAAGAGGCTGCCAACGGTGTAATGATTCATTCGTCTTCATATGGGATAAAAAATATGGGAAGATTTGCCTATCAATCCACTTTTCCTTATAGAGAATGCTTACACATATAGACATTTTTGGTAACATCGATTCTGAAGCTTCTCAAAATAACACTGTTTCGCCACATTATGTGCGGAACTTCCCACGTCACAATAGGAAAAAAAGCCGCGTACATAGCTTATGAGTGCAAATCACGGCGCAGGAGATGTCACAGAGCCCAGAAACATGTGGGAACCGAGTCTGAACAGGGGCATTTTGATTTTATGGTAAGCACCAACATACGAAAAATGTTATAATTCACGTAATTAAGTAAATAATTTTTTTTTTCAAATTATGTTGGTTTTAGTTGGTCTTTGTAGGGTTGGAGGCACCCAGGACAGTAGCAAAGCAAGAACAGCCCACGATATGTCGTTTTCCTCGATTATACTGTACAAAGCCTTTGCATTCACTCTATGGGGTGGGCTAAGCCACCGCTTCTTTGAGGCTTTAGACTGGGACAAGCTTCAAACGACGAAAAGCACCGCTTTCAGCAGCCGCCTTCACACGACGGCTGGGCAAGTAGCAACAACAAAACGTAAACTGTGATCCACCGATCCGCTAAGCTTTGTGTCGTCTTCGTAGTCTGCAGCATCCCCTGACTTTCTGATGACGCAGATAAAAGGACAAAAACATAAAAAAAGGAATGGTCCGATGCGTTTTCCGGGATTATTCTGCTGGGCCGCTTAGAGGATGACACGAATACAGCGGGAATAGACGGGCTAGTACGGATGGATTTCTAAGCAAGGGGCGACGCGAATTCTGCGAAAAAGCGTGTAGGCATTGGGAAACCCCTTGGTTCCTTCTTACCATGGCAAGCAAGCAGAGATTGCCCCAAGATTGGTCCCCGTTAGGCCCAGAGCAAGACTAAAGAAAAATGGCGGTTGGAATTAGCGAGGCTTAGCTTCTCGCGGCACGCATTCGAACACACTTCTGTGATTGCAGGGAGTAGAGTTGCGTAACGAGAGCGTCTTGGCTGCTCTAGTCTAAGGATTCACCATTTTTTTTTGATTCCTTGAATTAAAGTATTTGCCATTTTCCAGTTCGCGTTCAGCAAGCCCTTATCTCTAACAGCGATTTAATGTCATTTTGGCTGATCCGGGGGACTATTTATGGCTTTTGTTGAGCGATCGCATGTACGATGCTGAGCATTTTCACTCGCGTTTAAACGCGAGTTGTTTGCGAACGTCGTCCAACCGAAATGGTGGTTTATAGCGCATAGGTAGGGTTTAAAGCGGTTCCTAAAGGCGCCCTTAGGGGAAAATTGTTTTGAGCAACCTGTAAATTTAGCTATAAATTTCTGTTCCTTTTTTATGTGTACATGCTCTACAGGTCCGCATGGCTCCTTTATTGGTACTGGCAACTTGTTATCACGCCATGGGCAACCAAAAATACATTATCTGAAAATACTAGAAAAAGTTACGATGTCACTAAGATGCCTAATGTCCTGCATACGATTATAGCAGCCCGCTGAAAAAAAGAAGAGATAGGAAGAGACGCATGCTTCCAGGCATAAGCTAAATTGAACACAAAAGTGTATCTTGGAAAATTCTGTTGACATATCTTTGCGTATGTCTACATACCTAATCACAAAGGTCGCTCGAAGGTACAGGTGCACTTAATTCAGAAACGAGTGTTCAATATGTCTGTATCGAGGCAAAAACAGCACGTACGTATTGACGAGAACGGACAGACAGAAGGAAAGATAGACACAGGCGCTGACTAACAACTGAAGTGTTGATTGATTGATATGTGGGGTTTAACGTCCCAAAACCACTATATGATTATGAGAGTGGCCGTAGTGGAGGGCTTCGGAAATTTAGACCACCTGGGGTTCTTTAGCGTGCACCCAAATCTGAGCACACGGGCCTACAACACTTCCACCTCCATCGGAAATGCAGCCGCCGCAGCCGGGATTCGAACCCACGCCCTGCGGGTCAGCAGTCGAGTAACTTAGCCACTAGACCTACCGCGGCGGGGCTAACAACTGAAGTGTCTGCGTATTTCTTTGTGTCTGTCCGTTCTCGCCAATACGTACGTGCTGTTTTCGCCTAACTATGAAGAACCAACTAGCTCTTATTGTGTTATTCCAATTAGTTTGGCCTTCAGAGAAAAATAAGAGTTGCCTCGACTACCAACAGTTTATACCTGTAAAATAACCAATTGTTATTCATGCAAATGTTTGAAATTGCACAATTTCTTCATGACAAACCTGTGCGCGTTGGCAGTACATTCGGCAGTATTAGAAAAGTTTCTGGTGTAATAAACTTTTGCTATTTGGCATGCCTTTTTGTATGTGTGCACTAAAAGAAACAGAAGGCTCTTATCTCGGTAGCCAACCTTAAACACATTCGTTGTGGAGTGGTGTAATCTATTCGGGATGGCTGTTTCTAAGTACTGGTTCAAATACTTGGCTTTTACGTTTTAAAGACGATAGTCTTGCTTGGAATGCCTGAGCACAGAAGTTTTGGTCTATCTTTTTGTTTGTCTGTCACATGATTCAGCCACCCGGCCATCGTTTAAGCATTTGCTAAACACGCAGCCATTTTGAAATTGGTGATTTGTTCATAGTTGTGGATATTGTTGATCAAAGAGCAAGATTTAGGCATATCCGAGGCGCAAAATCGGTACGTAAATTTTAGGCGATGTGTTCCTTTAGTGAAAAATAACTAGATACGTAATGATAAAAAAATTTAGTGCTTCTTAGGCTGTGCTAAAAATGCGACACTATGCACAATAGAAGGGCGCCAGAAGACTATCGTTTTTAGATGACGTTTGCGCTAAAGCACGCAAATACACTGCCATTTTTTTCAACGGAGCTCATGCACTCAAAAACCGTATTTCAAACGTAATTGTTTTTAAAAGCCTTCGCTAGATTTAAAGGCGTCATTAGGCGCCTATGAAGGTTGCATCACCAATTAAGATTTTTTTAACATTGCCTTTGGTAGTATCATTGTTGTCCCTGACATTTAGGTGACAGAAGTGGCAGAGAAATTCACTGTTTTTTCTATAATCATACTTTTCAAACAAAACAGTTCAATGAAACATACATGTAGCTAGAAGAACCATGAGGTTCGTCGTACACTTTCGAAATGCTTATCTTGAAGCCGGCGTCATGCTGAGAATTCTTTTTAGTGGTAAAAACGCTTTGCGAATTCACCACGGCTCCACTTGTTAAGGTGAATTTTGTATCATTGAATTTTTCATTGGTAGATTATAATTGTTAGTCATACACTTTGATTATTCGAGAATGCATTGTTCGCCGGTTCACGTGATCGAGCTCATTGTCCATGCGTATGCTTTCTTACACAATGAAATAATACAAAAAAAAAGGGTGCGGGCAAGTCCACTTTGCGAAAACTGTCGAGGCAAGTAAACTGAGGCCCTCTCTTCCTCAGGCTCACCATCAACAATATTTCTCTGGCCCTGTTTGGTTCAACCATTCCATTTATACACACTATCAGGTATTTTGGCGCGGTGCAGCATTCAATCTCCTATTGAGAGTGGACCTTGTAGGAAAGGGAGAGGGGGAGGCTTGGTGGAAAAGATGAACCAATAAGAAGTGCTAGAATATGAATGAGAGTAGGCCTTTCGGGCGCTTA
The DNA here is from genome assembly GCF_043290135.1 of Rhipicephalus microplus. Taxonomy (NCBI): domain Eukaryota; kingdom Metazoa; phylum Arthropoda; class Arachnida; order Ixodida; family Ixodidae; genus Rhipicephalus; species Rhipicephalus microplus. The sequence goes on along the minus strand of NC_134703.1, from coordinate 4,947,011 downwards.
GCTGTGTTCCAGATGGGAGACAGAAAAAAGCGCCTCTTCTCGAGAACTACTACGACTACTACTGTCCATAGTTATGAACGGCGTAAAGAAAAACACGGGACACAAAATGATAAAAACAGAAAGACTGGCACTGGACTCGCAACTAACTTTATTGAGATAGCAATTATATGGACTGTCTAGACTGGTTTTTGCCGCTGCCACCACCACCGCAGCCCTCATTCATGTATACGTATATGTATGTATACATATACGGGGACGGATGCGCTAGCCTAGCCTCCTCTTTTTGCGGAGCTAACATCACCTTTGCGGCCAAGGTCATTGGCGCTGGCGATTATCTGAGGAGCGAAAAAAAAAGGGGGGGGGGCGCTTAGGCTGCAGTGCTATCGCGGCAACGACCAGCGCACCGCTTGTGCTTCCACAGCAGGCGGGAGCTTCTACGGGCGGCACACTCTGCACGAAAAAACGGTACCGAGAGGGCACCTGGAGCGGCCGTGTTCTCTCACACCAGCGTTTTGTAGATTACGTCAGATTGGATTTAAAGGAGTTGACTGCCAACCTCACTTCGTATGTCAACGCCATCACCTACGCACGAGCCTTGTTGTGGTCATATACTGTGATCGCGCCGCAAGAAACTTGGTTACTTAGAAAGCGCATGTTTACTACAAATGATATTGCTCCTAAAAATTCTAGCCTTTTTTTTGTAAAACATTCGAATATGTTGTTATTGCATTCATTGCTTCGACCTTTTGACGAAACTAGGATTTTCTTTATTCACGTCGACTCACACATATATACAGGTACGTGGTATCTAAAACCATCTGATAAAACACGCAAGGTTTTGTCATGAATTCCTATTTAAATAAGATATTTATTTTTGTTGCAGATCGATACATGAAACGATTATACATGAATTAGTGGTAGAAATGTGCAAAGTCTCAATTATTTCCCATTTTGCCTGATGATAACTTCTGGCGATGATGCTAGTTTTTGTCAAATTGAGGAACGCACCTGCCATGCGCACCTATATGTGAAAAAGTGTTGTGCGACAGGTGGCATCGTGTTCCCTCAATATCAGATCGACGCACCTATACCGGTGGGCCGTATGTATATAGCGTCGCAAGAAAAATGAAGCTCGTACCGTGTCCCGTGTTTTTTGCGCCGTTATTAACTCTGAACCCACACCAACTCGCCCAACACTAAGTGCCACTACTATGGTCACCACGTCGCAAGATCCTACGACACCAGCGCTAAGCTAACGAATGGGGAAGCGTCGACGAAGAACATTGCCGCTGTTAAGAGATATTTTGTGTAATGGAGCCAAACTAAAAGGAGCGCTCCACAGATACGCCAGAGATTGAATCCTGAATGATGAAGGTCGATGCTGTACGTTTGCCAGCATTAGCTACGAAATGCCGCAGATATGAGATAACAAAGCACTAAATCGCGGCTTCTGTGAAATTCATGGCTCTAATATGAATTTTGGATAGTTTCTTTTTACAGACAAAGACAGTGCGTGGAAACGCAACTTCTATACAGATTTGATCTAGAAACTTTTGAAGCAACGCAAGAGCAAGTTGCAATTCACAGCTGAATGCCTTCGAAGGAGCGATACTAGCGAGCTTCTTCGTCACGTCCCTTCACATACTCGCGCAAACCGTGGGCACCCGCCCTGCGTAGAACATAAAACGAGCGGCTGCTCGAACTTCGATACCGGGCATCGCCTACGATTTCCTTCCGCAGACGGCCGTATTAGGTAGGCGTGAATGGCGCTTCGGCTGTCGCCACGATGAATCGCCGGCGGCGGTTGATTTACGGTCTCCGTTCCATCGGAGGAGTGAACTGGAGTGGGTGATGGCGCTGACTCACCCCATCCCCCCATTACCCTTCCCCCCATTCTTTAGAAGCTCTTCCCACTCTCTCCCTAGATGTCTTGAAGAGAAACAAACGAGGGTGCCGCAGAAAGCGATGACGAACGCTCAGAGACCTCGAAGAACGCGTGGCGACGTTTCGAGTGGTCCTGCGTGACATGTCAGAGCACGCGAACGAGGCGACGAAAGCGATAAATACGCGTGGCGTGGCAGAAAGAATGAGCTAGGACTAACCGGTCACGGCGAGGAGGCGAGCAAGTGAAGCCGTCAATGTGGCAGCAGCCGCACGCTAAGACGCCGCTGGTGCGGAAGGCAACAGCAGCAAATTGAGAATAAGGGGCAGGGTAGGAGAAGGCTGGAAAGGAAAACAAAATCGATATTGTTATGAAGAAAAGAGACGGTAAAGAGAGAGAGAGAAAGGGAAGACAGCAGGCCGACATGTATAGTCGACAGATTGCCGAAGAAGTTAAAGGAAGAAGGCGACGTCAGTGAAATGAAAAGGGCCCTGTCGATTCACCCTAACGGCTGCTCGCCCTAAGCACTACGGACTGCCTTACTTCGCACTTAGAAGAATGTGCGTAAGGGCTAGAAATCACCGGGTCTTATCGGTATGGTATTGGAGCAGCCACGCTTCCCGCATGCGCGAGTTGTTTTGATTCAGCCTTTCCTTTCATTTCCCTTTCTTCTTCAAGGGCTTGAACGTGCTGTTTTGTTCCTCGAAGCCTCGCAGCGTGCACGCATCAGGGCAAATGACCGAGTATTGCTCGCTTTGTCGCGCACTGACAGTAACTCATGGGTAGGAATGCACTGGCTTGAATTTTTCACGGCTGACGTTGAGGCTACTTTGCATAGAAAAACCCTCAGAGTATGCCGTAAATATAATGCAGATGTTTTTGCCCAGATTCTATGTAACATCTCCGGCTATTTCAGCTGATATTGTATTAGTTCCTCTATTTTTTTTAGTTCTAGTCTCTATATCTTATTCATTACAGAAATGCACGAAATATATATAGTGGCCATCTTAATAAACGGACATATGGAGCAATAAGTAAATACGATGACTCAGCTTAGATAGATGAACTGTACTTTGAAAATTTTAATGGCATATGCCTCACTATCACAAGTTTATTATTAGCGGAGAAAATTAAGGTGGGAATTTCATTTTTAATTTTAGCGCCGAAACCTCTGTGCGTATCCCCCAAAATTATTTTTCATATTTTTTTTAAATTTGCTCAAGGATATTTCCTGAAACTTCACATGCTAGGTTTATGGCACTCAAAACCGGAAATCTATTTCATTTTTATTGATTAGAAGCTACGTAGAAACCAGTAGACGCCTTCAAAATCTAGGACTTCAGGGCACTTGATGCTGGAATATCAAGGGGGCATCTCCAACCGTACTTTCTTTTTCGTATTTTCTCGCTGATTAAGCGTCGTTTCATGGTAAGAGTGGTGCTGTCAGGATTGTGATTATGTATTTTACTAATACGCGAAATATCGTTGTGATCTTCAGTGTCCCGTTGAAGAAATAATGCTCATCCTGACTATTAGAGAGCCTAATGATATGTTGATCCTAAAAACAGAAGCTTTATCTGTATAGAATCACCGGATGATAATTTTTACCTAATGCAGTATTTTGGTAAAACGAAGCTCAGGGCCAATGAATTTGCCTGAAGTTTTATTGCACGGGATCGTTAATGGCCTATACTGTTCCTGCGTTTGTGTAAGTGTGTGCACTTTTACGTGAGTGTCTGTCATAAACGAGCGCTGAAGAAAGCGCGGGCCTCCGATTTCTAACGTTTAAGTGGAAACCAAGTACCGGGCAGACACGACAAAAGCCAGTGCAATGAAGAAACAAGCATCAAGAGACGCCACTCGCACGCCTCCTCTCCCTCTCGAAAGAACCGCCACCCCGCCGATCATACTTCTCGGATCTAACACCCGCCGAACTCCTTAAACATCTAGAAGGTAAGGGGGGTGGTGCTGCAGAGTTGCGTCGCGGGAAGCGGAGCCTGCGAGAGGGATGCCCCCTAAAGCCCCTAAAGCTTCGCAAAGTAGTGACGTATGTAGTTATTGGAGCACCTCCTCTCTTTTCCACATCCTCCGACCTCTCCAAGGCCCGCGCCGCGTCGGTATTGGCCAGATGCCGTCACGTGGGACCACTCGCAGTGTTCGTTTGTTTACAGTCTCTCACGACTACCATCTTAGCCCTTGTGGCGCTCCTTGCCGTACAGCCGATCGGTTTTGACAGATACGAACTTTTCCTTCCGTGCACGTTGTGCTGTGAAATACTTTTCACCCACTAATGAGTTGGTGTTCGTCGCCATTGGTGGTTGTAGCGCCTTCTGGTGGCCGAAAGCTCTTTATGACATTGCCCGTTAAACGCAGACAGTTATGACAAAAGACATAGTTGCATAGAATTGGAAGTGACAACTTCAGGCCGACATTTTTGATCCCATTATGAATACGGTTCGATGTTTGCTCAATTCAATGCCCGCTCTAACGCCGCGGACAAGTCACAGTTATTTGTGCAGTACGTGGCAATCTCTCACTCAGGTTTCATTAACATTTTGTGGGGGCTCTTTTTTGTGTTAAACAATACATGACAACGTGTTCTGCTTGTTGTTATGCGCCTACTGGTTTGAGTTCGCGCTCATAGTTTGCGCGCTTAGCATGCACACGGAAAGACACTCCAAATTGTGATTGCAGAACTTCAGAGATTTCGCGCTGCTGTTAAAAAAAAAAAGAAAACCGGAGTGTAGCAACTCACATTAATATTGGTACTCTCCGATGGTGTTTGTTGGGTGCTTTTATGTTTCAGAGTAAATTGTTTTCTGTGGCCCTTTTACGTTGACTGATCAGTCGGTGGACCCCCGACGCGAGGAAAGCTATGCAAAGCGTGCATGTACTCTAGTAGTTGGGTACGCAAATCATTTGGGAACCTCACACACACGTGCTGTTTCGCGTGTTAGCTTATTTGCCATTTCGTGTGGAGGTTTCAATTCGTGACTGAAGCTCTCACGAAAGAATCTCGTATTGAGGCACGCCAGTTCATTCATGCGCTAGCACGTTCTTTGAGTGATATATTTCGTATGTCAGATACGTCCACTAGGCGAACTTCCGAAATATGATTGGTTTGTCTAACCGCTTCACAGAATAACTACTGCAGTTCGAATGTATCGACTATAAATTATGTACGCCTTCTGAATAAATCATAAGCCGAAAACCTTAGATGCCTCACCAAACGCTAAAATTGGCCGTCGGTGAGGTCACCGTCCCGCCTCGACAGCGCGCCAACACAAGTTGTTGCTTCCACTGCATGCCAGTGACTGTGAATGCTCTCTGAACATATTGTATACCCTATATACGGCGAACCTTCTACCACCCAAGCACTGAGTAAGAAAAAAACAGTCGCAGTGTCCCTTCGGGCGCTATCGCGGCACCTAATAGAAAGGTAAGTCATAGCAGCCACACAGGAACGTTTGTAGGATGTTATATACAGTGTGAAACTTATTCATACACGGACGAGAAAAGATGGGGCCCCAAAAAAGACAGGGGTTCTTACGAACAATGACGTTTTTACATTTAGGGACACATATATGAAAGGAGTGGTGAGTACAATATTAAAATCCGGTCACTGCGAAGTCGACTAACTCAATCGAGGCTTCATAACACGTACGCGTGGTACGTGGCAATAAGCAGAGTTATCATGGGCCAACGTTGAACTCTAAGATAACTTTAGCATGAGCTAGAGAGCTGGCGCGAATGCTTTCTGCGTGCATCCTACCAAGCAAGCGGTCGCTTGGCGATAAAACCTCTGCTACGCAGGAGCAGGGCAGGGAGGGCCACGTTCTAAATGCGAGTGCGAAAGAGAGAAAACCGAGGAGAAATACGACTGGAGGAGGAGAGTGTCGCTAGTTTGCGAAGTTTCAGGGGATTTAATGTCCTTCTATCCGTCAGCTTTGGCTGTGCGGTGCGCTGACAAACAGCCGGAACTTCGAGAACCCAGAGAGAACGTTTAAAGCGAGCAGCGGAGGGTGGCGATCAGGAAGATGAAGAGTGTTTTCCGCCAGGAGGCGAAGATTCGTGCTATATACAGTCACAAGAAAGGAGTTGAAGTGAGTGTTTTTCGCCAGTGGTCAGAAACGTGACCTGCGGTAGCTGCACGTGAGTAGCTGATGTGTTGCCGGCGAAGTTTTGTTATTGGAGTGCGGTCAGTAGACGACGCGAGAGTTTCCTTGAAGGGAAACCTCGGACGCAGCGGGACAACAACCAGTGCTGGAATTGGAGTGAGTGTTTCCTTAAAAAGAAGCATTCAATCTTTGTTCCAAGAATTTGGACTGAATACGTTTGACGAACATTTTAGTCCATAAGTGTTTTGGTTGCTTCAGGCATGAGATTGCATTATGGCGTGAGTTGTTGATTGTGCCCGATGCTTTGAGTTTACTGGCGCATCTTGTGAGTGATGTTGCATTCTGTTTGATAACTGCCGAGTGTGCATGTTTGTGTTTTGTTTGTTCTGGCTTATCTGAGAACATATTTTTGTTCTGTTATCAACTGTCGGCTCTGCCTCGTTCTTTGGACCACAGTCGGCGTTCATGGAGCACTAAAAGGACCACCTCTAAATTATCCGTGTTTTAGTGGTGCGTATCAGGGGGTCAATACGTCTGCCCTTGGAATCAGCCCTGCGATTGCCTCCATATTAAAGGCACTAGTGACAGTCTGCATGAAGTAAAGTAATAGGTATAACTAAATGAAAGAAATAATGCATAAAACAGAATCAGCTTTCCTCGCGTTGCTGTGTTTCGAAGCCCAGGACCGCTGCTTAGACACCGATCGTCTTAGCCACTGATCTCATGTATAGAAACTAGTAATATATCTGAAACAATTGAATGCAGTGAACCGCGGCTGTGAAAAACAAATCTAAACAATATAGCTCCATTTAATCAGGGCACATGCGTCAAGTTCGGCCGCTGTGAGCAAGACCTCGCCAGCGAAAGACGCGGTAATTGAATATCAAGTGCTCAAACTTGATTTTTACAGGCTTTTTGAATTTCGATCCTTGCACTGCCGTATTTTTCAAACATTTTGCGAGCACTTCCTGCACAAAAGAAAAGAAGGAAAACTTGCTCATGGTGGCTGCACTTTTTCCTAAAAAGGTCGAGATTAAATTTATTGAAATGTTTATATAACAACGTGACTTGTCAATTTTAACTAAGGCTTTCTTATATAGAGGTTCATATGTATTTTGACTGGCAAGTGTATTCTCGGCTAAAAGGAAAAAAAAAATAACCGCATTTTGCATTCACCAAGGACGACTTGACGGCAAAAGCGCTTTTTTTTCTTGTCAGTCAACATTTTGTCCTCGTTTTCGGAAAGGTTTCCACACCTCATAAGGTTTACCACAGCTTCCGCTATCTCTTTGATCAAGCGACACTGTCATTTGAAGCTGTAGTCTGACGTCAAGTGGTGACAGACGGTAATTTCGTCATAGCAAAGTCATTATTTGTTGCAACGCTCATGTTGACGCCGACGCCATGCATGGGACACCGGCATATATTCCACGCGTTTGACGAACCATCGAAGGCATTATTCGTAATAGCAACAAAATCTGCTTTCATCCTTGCCGCCGATTCTTCAGTTAACGCTTTCACTTCACTAGGTAAGCAAACGAATCAATCTCTGTGCGTGTATGGAGATCTGGACTTTCGCATTAGTTTTCCAGGCAAGAGAAGCGAGTGGCGGGCGTGAATTAAAGATGAAGTTGAGTTTGAAAGACGAGCCTTTGACGGAGATGCGCACAGCTGCCTGTAATGATTTTAGCCAGCCTTCTTGCTCTTGGCTCCCGGCACCATCGCAGTCACCGACAGCCTTCGACCGGCGCAATAGAATATACACACTTAGCTGCGTCGGCGATTCCCCAGAGCTCCATATATCTAAGACGGCAGACACCGAGCCGGGGGTTGATACGCAGCACGCCGGCCGATCTATATTGAGACAAACAGCTTGCCTATTCGGGTACTAAGGGGGGGGGGGGGGGCACGAGAGGTCAAAATGCTTAACAGGAACAGAAAATAACGCATATATAAGAAAGAAAAAGTCTTTCAATTTCAGCGGCATTCGTAAAAATTCAGCAAAGCTTGTGTGAAAAAAAAGTTTTTGGGCCCGAAAAGTAAACCAAACCCAGGAATGCGCGTAACATTCCCTCGCCTTCAAAAGAACGTTTTCCAAAAGCTGATAAGTCAATAAAACAAAGCAAAACGTTTGGCATAATTTCTAGCGCACCAACACTTCACCTTCACATGTCTTTGTTTTTATTATTTCTTAGGTCATTTCCTGCAGACGTACACTATAGATTTTTTTTCGCCATCGACATAGCAAGAAAGCGGCGTGCTGGAGTGTTGATTATCATTCGTCTTTGGTGTATGGTTAATCGACCCTTTAATGAATTCAAAGCTCTTTCCAGCTCCGAATATAAGCCGGCACCAACTTTATTACATAACTTACAATACGGGAAACATCTCCGAATATAAGCCGGCACCAACTTTATTACATAACTTACAATACGGGAAACGTTCTTAGGCAGTTGCTTCAAAGATGAAAATTTGTGAGCCTTTGAATGATTTCCTGCAATAGCAAGAAATCTTCCTTTCTGTTTTTCATTGCTGGATTGTATAAGATAACTTTGTGAACTTCACTTAAGTTTAAGGACTGAATGTATTTCGTACACAGTGGTCATTGATTTTTGATTGTTTTTATTTGTGTTTCTTATCACTTTTCTTGCTTTAAACATTCTTCCTTCAATACTTCTGTGAAAAAAATTCTTAGCTCATCAGTGTGCCACGGTTATCCGATGAGTAAACGTAGAGGATGCTTTGATGCAGTACGTCACCGAGGGCGACAGCTGAGAAAAGTGCTGCAAACGCATTTCTGCAGGTTTTGATTTAGACTGGCGCAGCCTTTTTTGTTTCTTTTAGCATCAGAAATTGTGCATTCATAACCTAAAATATTACCACAGAATGTAAGACTGACCAAGCCGGAGCCAGGAAATCAGCTATGGTGCGTATACGTAAACACCCTCCAAAGCAATCGCGGGGTATTTATTTATTTATTTATTTATTTATTTATTTATTTATTTATTTATTTATTTATTAGAATACCCTCAGGGCCCGTAGGGCATTACAGAGGGGGTGGGTACAGCATATATAACACACAAGAAAAAAAGACAAAATAAAGAAACAAGTATCAGATGCGCAAATCAGGAAGGCAACATAAGTCAACTAAAAATGTATAAGAATTCAAGCACATACAAGACAAAGATAGATAATGGAAACTGCGTATAGTTACAAGCATTGCTGAGAAATTGCAGTCTTGAATAACAAAGGGTCTGTTATTGATACAACGGAAGAGGGAAGGTGGTTCCAATCGGCGGCTGTTTTCGGTAAGAAGACTGCTGAAAAGAATTTGGTGCGGCAAAACGGAATGGCAACCTTATGCTGATGATCAATGCGCGATGAGTGGTATGACGGTTGTGAAATGAGGTCTCGCTTCATTGATGGATTGTAAAAAAATATCTTATGAAAAAAATGCAGTCGCGCCAGTTTCCTCCGGACAGTTAAATTGGGTAGGTCAAGGTTAGATTTCATTTCTGATATGCTAGCAGTACGGGAATAATTAGAACAAATGAACCGAACTGAGCGGTTCTGAACAGATTCTAACGCGTTAATTAAATTTTGCTGCACGGGATCCCATATAGCGGACGCGTACTCAAGCTTTGGGCGAATTAGTGATCGGTATAATAGAATTTTGAGGGACAGCGGAGCGCGAGAAAAGTTGCGGCGTAAGTATCCTAGCGTTCGGTTAGCGTTATTACAGATGTAGGTAACATGCGTGTGCCAAGATAGATTGTTGGTAATGTAAACGCCGAGGTACTTATATGAAGAGACATGCTGGAGGGGAACGTCGTTAATTCTGTAGGTACAGGGGGGAGAAATAGATCGCCGGGTTATTGACATGCATTTAGATTTGTTAGAGTTGAGAGTCATAAGCCATTTATTGCACCAGGTTGAGACAGTGTCAAGGTCTGACTGTAGAAATTGGTTATCATATTCATTGTTTATTTCGCGGTAAATTACACAATCATCTGCAAATAACCTTATAGCGGAGTTAATGCTGTCTGGGAGATCATTAATATATATAAGAAAAAGTAAAGGGCCTAATACGGAACCTTGGGGTACGCCGGATGTTACTTTAGAAAGAGGTGAGTTATAGCCATTAGTTGTTACAAACTGAGTGCGATTAGTCAGAAAGCATTCAATCCATTTAAGAATGTTCGGGTCAATGTTTAAGGCACTAATTTTCAGGAGGAGTAATTGGTGAGGTACTTTATCGAAAGCTTTTTGAAAGTCAAGAAAAATGCAATGCACAAGTGAGCCGCGATCTAAAGCCGATGCTATGTCATTAGTAAAATAAAGAAGTTGGGTTTCACATGAGTAACTTTTTCGGAATCCGTGCTGGTAGGGAGTAAAAAAAGAATTTGATTCTAGGAATGAGACAAGGTTGGAGTAAATTATATGTTCTAACATTTTACAAGGAACACTGGTTAGGGAAATTGGTCTGTAATTGAGAGGAGACTGTGTGTTACCAGATTTGTGCAGAGGGACCACCTTCCCCACCTTCCAGTCAAGCGGCAAAGTGGAGGTCTGAATAGATTGCGAAAAGATTAAGGACAAGTAAATTGATGAATACAATGCAGTGTTTTTTAGAAACTTTGAGTTGATTTCATCTACGCCACAAGAAGAGGATAACTTAAGCTTGTGAATTAAATTTTGCACTCCAACGGCATCAACGGTAACAGGATACATGGGTAAAAAATCACGACTAGGCATTTGCGGCAACGCAGAAGCAGAACAACTTGAAAAAGAAGTAACAAAAAAATCATTTAATGCAATGCAACACTCTTCACAGCGAACTGGCTGCCCGTCTGAGTTCGTAAGCGAAATGTTTTTCTTTTCCCTAGGTTTAACAGTTTTCCAAAACTTAGAAGGGTTGGTTACAAGAATTGAGGGAAGGGTATTATTAAGAAAAACGCGCTTGGCTTCCTTGATAGCTGCTCTGTATTCGGAAAGGACAGATTTGTACACGTGCCAACGGGCTAACGAATTAGTCTGCTTTGCCTGACGGAACAACCGTTTCTTTTTATTCCGCAATTTTTTTAAGTCAGTTGAGAACCAAGGGGGGCGTTGGCGACCCTTGATAACGTATGTGGGAATGTATCGCGTGATTAAAGATTCAACTTTCATTTTGAACAAGTTCCAGTTTTGTTGAACGCTGCGATCAAAGAAGCCATTAGCAAAGCTCTCAAAATTCGATTCGAGTTCACTGTTGATTGAGTCATAATCGCCGCGTGAGTAGTCTCTTATTGTTTTCCAATTGTTTGAACGACGCCTTAAAGAACCTGTTAGATCGAAGTGCACGAAACAATGGTCACTTATGCCTGGGATATATGAAATAGAATGGACAAGGTCAGGTACAGTGGTGAGAATCAGATCAAGAACATTTGATGAATTGGGGCCCATTCTTGTTGGTTGCGTTACGAGTTGGGTAAGGTTAAAGTCTTCGCACAGTTCCACGAAATGTAAACTGTCGGCTGAAAGTGAGCTTAATGAACAGGAAGGAAGTGACCAGTTTATTTTCGGGTAGTTAAAATCGCCTAGAATAAAAACAGGTGTATGCGGGTGCCTTTTGACAATATCATTCAAAGCATCATGCAGTTGCTCGCAAAACACTGGCGCCGCACTGGGGTAGTTTGCTGATTGCACTTAATTTTAAAGGCGGCGTAAAGCCAGCGTTGATAGTGCACTGAATGACGTGGTGGATCATTTCAAAGATAGATGTCACCATTTTACACGCCTTACATACATATTGTCTATTTAGCCGGCGCACTTGGAGTCCAGCTTGCTTACCTGTTTCAATCCTGATCTTTCATTCTCTTTTCTTTTACCAGTTTTTGTGGGACAGTTCTTGTTCTGTCTACATGATGTTTTTTTTTCCTTTGGTTTTGGAGTATATTAGAATTTGTTGACTTTTATTGACAAACGATGGTGTTTCTAGGATTCCAACAGGAAAGGATGAGGTGTAAATAAATAAATTTTCTTGATTGATTGATTGATTTGCGTGGTTTAACGTCCCAAAACCACGATATGATTCTGAGAGATGCCGTAGTGGAGGGCTCCGGAAATTTCGACCGCCTGGGGTTCTTTAACGTGCACCCAAATCTGAGTACACGGGCCTAGAACATTTCCGCCTCCATCGGAAATGCAGCCGCCACAGCCGGGATTCGATCCCGCGACCTGCGGGTCAGTAGCCGAGTACCTTAGCCACTAGACCACCGCGGCGTGGCTAAATAAATTTTCTTAGTGCTACCATATGGCAGAATGCGATTTCCGATAGAACTAACGGGTATATGAAGTAAAACGAGCAAAAGATGTGCCATATCCTTGATAGTAAATTTACATGGGGAGGTACAATAATTATTGTTGGGGCTGCACCTTCTATGATCATGATATGTTTATGAGAGACGCCGTAGTAGAAGACTGCGGAAATGTCAACCACATGGGGTTCTCTAATGTGCGCCTAAATCTAAGTACACAGGTCTCAACTATCCATCGAAAATGCGGCCGCCGCGGCCGGGATTCGATCCCGCGACCAGCGGGTCAGCAGCAGAGTGCCTTAGCCACTAGACCACCATGGTAGGTGATGAAGAGGTGTGTGTGTGTTTCAGAGCACTCACCCGAAGTTATATGAACAGTGTGAATGCATCAATAAGTATGATTAAACCACACAAAACACTTCAACCTAAGTAAATAAATTTTTCGCATGGGTGTATACTCTAGTTCTTGTCATTGTCATTATACCTCACGAGGAAACGCCGGTACAATAATCGAAAACAGATGGCTACCATGAAATAAGAAGTAACCAGTTAGACGTGGAATTGGTGCTTTAAACACAAGTCTTATATTGGTGCCCTGCTCCGTGAAAACAATCTGCTATGAAGAATTTTTATTTTCCTTCAGGTTTTCCTGAATTCCTCAATACAAAAACACTGGAGAACACGGAAGACAAAGAACTATTGTCAGAAGGACAAAGAAAAGGAAAACGATAGCCTTACCGGGAGAACCGTGTCCATCAGATTAAGCCTTTGTTTCTGTTGCCAATACGTGTTTTCAAGCATATAAGCCATACCCCAAACAACGAATAAACACATGGCGTATATATATATATATATATATATATATATATATATATATATATATATATATATATATATATATATATATATATATATATATATATGTATATATATATATATATATATATATATATATATATATATATTAGGGAAAGAGAAGTAAAATACAACGCCTTTGCTGCAGGCCGGCCGCCAGCTGTTCTTATTCTTGAGGCCAATTGGCTAGGTTGGTATACAATTTGATAGAGTGGAGAGATTGAGGACCAGATGATCAACATGAATGACAGGTGATAGTATAAAAACTATTACTTGTATTTCATGTGCTGCATGGCTTGCATGACAAGCTCACGCAAAATGAATGACAGATTGTAACATGATAATAATGGCATGCATAACATGCACCGCACAATTCACATTGCAGTGTCTAAAAGCGCGTGCGGCCATTCCGTTCACTGGATGTATACCAAAACAGGCGTGGTAAAATATGGGTCTGTGACGAACACAAACGACAGGTTATGCGCTGTGAATCTAATGCACCTGGAATATAGCAGATTCTATATGCATGCATGACAAACATGTGATATATGTTGAATTACATGTCGTTATATGAATGACTTCTTCTGGTTCTAAGTCAAACAAGGCAATATATACAACTCTTTGCTGGCTGCTTTGCATTACAAGAATTCCCACAATACGTGGTATCTGCCGCATTTCATTCAAGCGCCTGTAGTTTATTTATTAGTAAAAAACACGTTAAGTTCGTGCATGATGCATTGAAGGGCGATTCTCTGCCCCGTCAAGGTGACAGCCTGATAAAAACAAATGTCAACAGCGAAGTGCGCAGGGACCATGCTGTTCATACTTCTTATGGTAATTTCGATACATGCTGAAATATATGACATGAATCCGTACAAAAAATAACAACATATCCTCGGGGTGAATGATGAAGAGTGGGGCGAAGCTGGGTCCACACGCTGCTTCCGCACCGCTTCAGCCTCCGGTTGCCGTAATGCGGCGCGCTTCTGCCTGGCATGCCTGAACGTCGGGGTTACTTCTTCGAGCGCGAGCCTCTGAATGCGCGCGCACGAAAACGGCGCTTTTATTGTACTATAGAGCGCCGCCTGACGTTCGGCGCCACCGAAGAACATGCGATCCTAGTCGCACGATCGCCTCTCTCTCTCCTTCCGTACGTGTGACGTCAATGCTTTCTTTCTACAAGTAATGCCCTCTGGTGTCGTACGATTTGCATTTTTCAGCGTGTAGTACAAGTACTGCCCTCTATGGCCGGTTCAAGAATTAACGAGGGGCGGTTACCCACAACGGGGACGCACAAGCCACGCCATGAGGAGCTTCGCTTCTAAATGATACAAATCTAATGAAACTATCAGCAGTTTTACGTCCCGAACCGGCGCTATTATTAATTCTTGTCAATCAGTGTGTCGTCTCGAACTGACGACGCACGGATTTTACTCTCAGTGACGACGCAGTGACGTGTTGTGTATTTCGCGTAGTATTGGTGAGAGTTACGTACTTTGCCTTTCGGGTTGTGCTATACCATCTGCAGCATAGTGCAGCTTACATATGTATCAGTGGTGTACCTCCACCATCTACTGGTACACGAGTGACACGAGTGCGATGGCACCGACTACGAGAACTGCTGCATTAAACACCATCTAAATACGACGGCGTCGATAAGCGAATGTCGCGAAAGTGAGTTAGGCGCAGGGATGGACATGCGAGAGGGGAACAGAAGGCCTTCGCACGTTCACGGCTAAAGCTGAGAACTCTGCTTGTCACGTTTTTGCCGTTGAGCGCGTCGCGACCCAACCGGATACCGTGCAGACATCGATGCAGTCGAAATGATTGTAACTTCGCCGAAGGGACCTATACCAGCAGGAGTCTTGCAGATATGTGATTTCATTGTCAAGTAAATAGATGGATGGTGAACTGACGCAAGAACCCCACTTGATAATACTGAAGATCATGTTTACCTTGTGTTTTCTGTTGTCCTGCCTATATATTTCGCGTTTGCGCATTAAAATCCTATTGAAAGTCAGCGCATGTGCTGTGTCTTCTCATCTGTGTCCCGTTTCAGTGCTGTTTGGAATAGCTATGTATGCGTAACAACAAGCCCGCTTAACTACCATTTCGAAGTTCTGTTTAAGCGTGAGTTTCTGTGTGAGGTGGTTGGGAGTCAGTGTCGTGTTTGTGACTGTGATTTAACTTAAACCTCTATGCTCTCAGAAGCAACCTCGAAACAGCATCAACACGCCGAAACCTAGCAGCCACCTATAGAAGCTACCAGATTAGTCCGGATTCGCAGTTCCAAGCTCTGCACGATGTTGTGCAAGTGTCGCCATTGTTTTAAAAGTGCAATCTAAAGCTTCAGTGTAACATATATTTCTCCCTCTATACTGTTTCAGTAAAGCTTATGTTGCTAGTTTAGTTCTTATTATATATGTACAGCGCAGTGCATAAAATGTTCAGTTAGTACAGTCAGTCTCCGAATTCGGCTAAGCTCATCGCTATGCGTTCGCACACAGTTTAGAACTTGCCATACTGCCAGCGCAAAGCGCGAATGCCATCTCACATTTAGCGGTTTGCCGACAAGGGTCTCAGTTGGTAAATTGCAAGCACGCACAGAAAGGGTGAAAAACAAAAGCCATTACAAAAAGCATTGAGAAAAATAGGATTCGAATTCAGCTCAAGTTGATTATGTGATTATTTCTTTGTCGCTCTCACGATCACTACAAAGGAATGTCGAAGCAGGCTTTGACTGTCTATAAGTTTGCGTCAGTGACAAAGTATTCTATTTTTTAGTAGTGAAACAGCACCCTATTTCGTAGTCGCCCATAGTCCCTAGGTAATCTCGACGCCGAAATGGTGCTTCGTTGTTGAAACGCGGATTGAACTACACTGGAAAATTCTAGATGGTAAATGGTTTTGCGTGAAACGGTTATTGCGCAATGAAAGTTATGCAGGATTTCATGTATGGCCCATTCATCCCCGTAATTTGAGTAAAGCGGAAACTGAGCACCGACAAAATTATCTTGACATCCCACCTAAAATCGCGCCATTCTCAGTTTCAGAGGCTCTGCAGGCGAAATGTTGAACCTTTCGTGGAGGTTATTTACTTAGCGACAAGGCTGGTTGAGTCAAGCATTCTGTTATTCGTAGAAGCTCACGTATATTGTAGATATACCACTCGATAACAGACGATGGACGGAATATAAAATCACAATTGTGCACTCTCTTCAAGCCATTGCTGCGCCCTCTCCCCCCGACTTGTCACGTGACAAGGTTAGAGGGCCGCCGTCTTTGCCCCCCTTCTCATGTGCACGCCTACGCTTCGAGTTGCATTTCCACAGGGCAAACATAGTTCGCTGCCTTGCAGGCAGCGTGACCCAATGAGGGCCTGAGTTCACAAAGGTAGTCGCATGCGAAGTTGCTCGTAAGCAGATTAGAGCGAATCGTGCTTAACGAATCTCCCCCCCCCCCCTCTCCTACGGCTTGGGTAAGCCCACTTTCCTGCTCATTTAGAGCTACAATTGATTAGAAAACCATATCGCTTCAGCACAGTACTTGGTTAATTGGACTCTGTGTACAAAGCTTAACATGTAGCACCAAATGAAACGTTTACAAACTTAGTAGCTTTGAGGGACCTAGAATATTTTGTTTGTGAAAGACATGCTGCAGTTCACTGAACCAGCACCAGCCTCAGTATTTGCTTTCTTGAGCGTGCTCTGCAGAAAAACTGTCTTTTTGCTCCGAAAGAGAAAGGCAGAGGGCTGAGAGAAAGGGCGCTTTTAACACCACGCCGCTAAGTGCTTCCTGCTATGAGTTTTTTCTCCCTCCCTTCATCTATCGCACAGCCACTTTGTCCTTAGCTGAGAGAATAGTCGGTGAGACATGAAGAAAAAATGGCCGCGTTTAACACGGCACCGCACAGCGCTTCATGTTACGATTAATTAAGTTTCTCTCTCTCCTTCAGGCTGCAGGAGTTTTCCGAATGAACACTATCCTTACGCCCGTATTCGCAAACCAACCGCGGCCTTACCTTACGTTTTCTTCAATTTCCTGTACTCTCTGCATGCGTTATAAAGACACAAAAATGGTAACAGGACGAAATATAAGGAGAAGACTGGTTTATGAATACTGGTCCACTTTGTTTATCAAGCGCAATAAAACCTCAAAACTGATAAGAACTCGAGGAAAGGTTGAGGTTGGTTTGTGACTACGCGCCTTAGTACTTTACTGTGACAGTTGGCGATAATTGTTTTGTTATTTCTCACTCATTACGCCAGTCAATTGTTAATACTATGCTTGCGCAGTGCACATGACGTTAGCGGGTGGTGCACGCTTATTGCACCCGCAAAACTGACAGCTTTCACGTTTATAATTATTCAAGGGGTAACTGCTTCATTACTTTCTCGTGTATCGCTCCGCGTGGCGTGACTATGTCTGCCTCCGCGCAAGCACAGAGTTACACAAACTATGGCGTTGTGGCTGCAGGGATGAAACTGCAGCTGACCGCTCCGTCTGAGCAATAAAATATTACACGTGTTCTCTTTTAAAAAGGAAATAAAACGTGTAAGTAAAGTTTATCTTTACTAAAATACAGAATTTTAGAGGAACTACTTTACCTCGCGGACGAACTCATAGAAGCTTGGGCCAAAGCGGTTTATGACGTCGTGGTTGGCAGGGGCGTCACGATAACAAGGCGGCGCCATTTGCTGGAGTGGTTCCTTTGATGGCGAGCCCTCCCCCAAGCCTTTTCTTTTTCCAGACTTGTACCCAGTGTAATGCATTTATGTTTGTTTTATTTACAGTACCGTTTTATCTCGGACGTTATTTGTCATGTCGACGGTGCCTTTACTGCAATTATCCCATTTTTCAGGCATTTGTTGTAAAATTGAATGTTGATTCAAATCTTTTTCTCCGCGTTTGCGGTGTGGGAATAGAGAAAAAAATAGTTAAAATAATTACGTTTTGGTATTTTTTTTCCTCGTGATACGTGGCTGAATTTTTAAACGACTGTACTTAAAAAAATGTTAAGCTCGACAACTCATAATCCTCTTTTTAAAGTCTTAGCCACCAGCTCGTGTAATCTTATTAGACCTACTAGCGCCTTGGTGATATTAAAGCATTGGTTTTTTACGCCATGCTCACTGTCCTACTTGCGTTAAAGAAGAAAAAAAAAACTTCTGGTTCTAACTTTTCCCGCTAAGGTTTCCTAAGCACACCTGACTTCCGCTAATTAGACAGCGGCTAATCCCCCTTCAGGCTCAATTCAATCAAGCACCAGGCATTCGCCTTAAGGCACACACTTTGTTCTTGCTTGACTAGAAATGTTTTTGCGGCATCATCAAGATTTACAGACACGCCTGCATAGTACTTGTGAGCAGATTTTTAATTGTTCTTCAAAAGAATTATCCAGAATAGGATTCTTACACTTGTTCAGGAGCTTTCGTAGAAAGAACTGGCGTTTTGTATGAGACGGACAAATGAGTTTTCAGAAGCATTTATGAAGTCTTCACAAGTTACACTCACGTACACAAAACTCTGTAACTAATGTTCTTTTTTATCATGCCACCGAGTGTTGAACTTAGTGCTGCCTTCTGTCTGTAGAAGCCGAGTACACTACAACCTATGCCCAACACGCATTCATTTATGATATTTATAAGTAAACGAAGACAAACACAAGAAATTACAGTTTCTTCGCAAGGGAAAGGCGTTGCATACGGTAGCAACAAATTGTAATGTTATGCGAAATAAGCCTGGCGGCTAACACCTTTGGATCCGATGCGCGTAACTCTACAAAGTAGTGGTGTAATAAAGAAAAAGAAATGGGGCTGTTCCAGAGAAAGCAGCTCTTTTCGCATTCTTTTTGCATCGAGAGAGCAGTACAGTGGTGAGCCCTGTTAGATGAACACGTGAGCACATGACCGACGGCACTATTGGCGCCACGTAGCACCACTCTGCGGAAACATCGCACAAGCACCATAGGGAAATGTACTTTCGCAAAGAATGGCCACTTGAGCCTTATTGTGGCCGAGCAAGGAAGGGTCCGACCAACTGCTAGATGGCGTACTTATGCGCGCTCCTACTCGTCAGTCAACCCTTGTAATAGCCGCCTCAGGAGGACCACAATGACCAAAGTTTGGCATAAACTTTTTTTCAAAGAAAATTTTTTATTGATGTGTGCAATTCTTCATATCGGCTTGACATTATGTCCTGCTGAGGACGTTAAGTGAATCACCACAAAAGTCAGTAAAGTCCGACAAGAAGGTGTTGCCTTTCTGCATATGTTTTGCACCAAGGGTACACGTTCATGGGGTTTAGATGTACGGTACATGTATTCTCTTTGTGGAAGCATGGGTGTGTAACCAAGTGGTATCACTCGCTTTCGCGGCATGAGCGTGCGGGTTCAAATCTTAGCATCGGAAAGTGCGCCCGCGATATGTGTAGTAGTAGCAGCGGTGGTAGGAGTAGTGGTAGTAGTAGTAGTGGTACTAGTAGTAGTAGTATTGTAGGTAGCCACTTTCGTTTAGTCTTTAATGTGTCCGCTGGATGGCGGTACTTCTTATGATAAACATATGATGAAAAGATGCGAGATGGCAATACTTAGAGTTTTCACTAGATGGACGGACGGACGGACGGACGGACGGACGGACGCAAGAATGGACAAACACACAAGTAGACCGCCAGATGCACGGACGGACGGATGGATGCATGGTCATGCGGACGGTGCATGGACGGATGAGTGCACGGACGGTTAAACACAGGGATGAAAGGATGGACGCTTCGCCCCACTCATCATCATTCAATCTGTGCATATGCTGTCGGATGGCATATGCTGTCGTTTCGTCAACTCGGCCACACGTTGTGGGTTTACCCAAGCCCGATGCCGGCCAATACTTGCACTTTAAGGCAACCAGAAGACCGGTCACGTTCATGCCTTAGGCACGCTCGCATTTCTATCTGCCAAAACGGTACGGAACACGCCTTGCTACCGCGAGAAAACCATCGTCGCTACAGAGAGCAGACCACAGTGCGAGTATCTAGTGACCCGTAGTCAGCTCGACAAAAGTGGTGCACATCCCCTTGTTTAAAGGAGCCGGTTCAATCACAGGAAGTCTGTGCGTGCGATTTCAGGCGATGTAGACCAGAAGTCAGAGCTACATAAATTGTAGTCATATGTACCGTAGTTTTTGGGACTTATCGAAACATGCTGTGCAACTACACATCCCTCAGGTTGAAACACATTCTATGTTGGCCTGCACTACGTTTGGCAGCAGCCTCTCTATACAGTGTCACGAAAAATACGTGGAACGGGTTGATTCGGGCACATGACATTATGTGTAACATATGATTAGTTCGAGCAGCGGAATGAATGCAAAGGAACGGTAACCCCACCGAGTTAAAGAATTCGCACGCATACAGCGAAATCTGCTCACTCAGGGCATCAAAAATCATCGGTGAAAGGTCTTCCTTCCACTTTGTACGTAAAAAAAAGGCTGATAGTTAACACCGAAGAATAAACGCGATTATCATTTAAAAACAAGTAACAATACTTAAAACAGTACCGAGAGCAGCAAATAAAGAAAAAAAGAGCGCGATTCGAACCGATGTCGGACACCAACCATACTGCGCCATGAAATCCACATGGTAGGGCTGTCTAACAACTGCCACAGACAGCGGCATCATTTTCTAGCAGAAAAGAAAAATTATGACTCCTTCAGAGCAGTAACGTCATCCTACGCATTACCCTGAAATAAAGAAAAGAAAAAAATTATAACAAATCGAGAATTTAAACTGACCACCAGTGGCGCGACCACTTCCCCAGCTGCGCGTCAACCCACTACGCTACCACGACGCATGGTGGTCTCGTCTAAAGCGACAAACTTACTGCAGCGGGCGCGCTCATTTTTACTATTGCATTATACGGTGACAGGCCCTCTCACCATATAACAGTAGAACTACGCTGACGGGCCCCGTCACCATAGTCACTGCCCCCCTCCCCCCCCAAAAAAGGAAAAAAATTGGCTATAGACCTGGTACCAAGACACAGACATAAAAGTTGGGAAATTTCTTTTTTACGAGGATTTTTTTTCTGCAGACACAGGTTTCCTGCAGACACGTAGGACACCTACAAAGCTGTGCCTTAGGTACAGGAATGTTTGTCAAATAATTTAAGAAACTATTAACGTAACTTTGTTCGACTTATTGAAGAGAGTTTTGGAGGGCCCGCAGCGAGGCAGGAAGCTAACAGCATTCAACGAAGGTTTGTTTATGATTGCCGAGTCCTTGTCGGAGTATGCCTTGTAGAGTGGTGGCTTGAAGTAGCTGTTATGCCATGACAAGTGATACCTATAGCAGCGTAGATGATTCTGTGCAACTGAGTCCAGTTTTGCGCGGTGGCTCCTGTAGTGTACGTTTTAGTTACAAATTGCCGGGGGCATCTGAATGCGCTAGCCATTTTCCTCATATTTTGCGCATTTTGCACTCGGGAACTTGCAGCGCTTTTTTCACGTTACTGCATTTTTATATTTGTACATGCTCTACTTAACATGCAGCTTTTTGGCACTGGTTGAACACCTCTACTGGGCCAACTTGTTTTAAACGTGCACTTTACGGAACCTGAATTATGAATTAACATATATATGTACATTGCACACCATGTGACCTAGGCATTGCTTGGAAAGATTATTCATACAGCTCCACGCTTTTCGAATAATCGATGAATACCCGTTGAACGCCCTCCGGTAAAGATTTTGTCAATTTTGATTTATCCGATAAACTCTGATATTCAGAGGGCATTATCAATGCTCATAGTGCATTTTTCAAAAAGAGGAATTATTACTTGAACGGAGAGCGCCCCCCTTCGTAGCAGTGAGTTCGCAAAGTATGTTTTGTCGATTACAAAAAGGTTTTATGGAATTGTATTATGTACAAACATAAGTGTTTTGTACTGAAATATTTATGCTTGCGTGTATACATGCTTGTGTATAAGACCGACCGACCGACCACGCGTTAGGGTGGGAGCAGCTTTCTGCTAATCTTTTTGTCCGTTTAGGTTGATAGTCTATGGTAGCAGATTCAGTGCCTTGTTAAGCCTTGTTTGTTTTTCTTTTGCTTAGCCTATGTATGCAATAGCATGAGTTTTTAATTCAATACATCTTTGCCTAACAAGGATTCCTGCAGTTAGCTCCATTGAACTGTATACAACTCATTTGATTGAATTACGATTTATAAATGCTTCTTTATAAGATGAGCATTTTGTGTTAACTGACTTCAAAGATGTAGTGGTGCTGGACTAAATAAATAGCACAGTTGCATAACTTAGGAAAGACGGGCGTCGTCTGCCACTTATTCCTATTCCTCAACCACTTCTTCTTTTTCCTACTTCAATCCTCTTCTTCTTTAACGAACGGGTCCACGGCAGTCTGCTTCAAAAAATAAACCCTTCGTAATAATAATAATAATAATAATAATAATAATAATAATAATAATAATAATAATAATAATAATAATAATAATAATAATAATAATAATAATAATAATAATAATAATAATAATAATAATAATAATAATAATAATAATAATAATAATAATAATAATAATAATAATAATAATAATAATAATAATAATAATAATAATAATAATATAATAAAATCTGGGTTTTGGGCTTCAGAAATTTTGACCATCTGGTGATCCCAACGTGTACGGAAAACGCACTCTACAAGGGCCTCTAGCATTTAGTATCCATTGAAACGAGGTTTCCACACTAAGGATCGAATCCGCGACATTCGATTTAGCATTCGAGAATCGTAACCACTGTACCTGAAATGTAGACAGCTCTTGGCCTCACTATGATGGAAATACATAAGACCTGCAATAGTACTTTAAAGCTCATAAGACTCCGCCTCTGCGCAAAGAGGAAGATGAAGTGCGTGCCAAGTGATACGCTGTTCGAGTACCTCTTGCCATATTTCCGCTATAACATATGCCCCTTGTGAACTCTGCTGCTGCGTCCATCTGCGATGTACAAGGACCAGTTGTACAACGACGTACGGTGGAACTTCCCACACTCGAAGTCTTGTGTCTACTACTAAGAGCGCAGCAGTGTAGTTGTAGTTCACTTATTTTTGTTTTCTATGTTCTCCTCTTTCTATCTTTATCTTTTCATCCCTTGATCCCCTTCCCCCGGGTGTAGGATAGCAAACCGGACGCTCGACTGGTTAACCTTCCTGCCTTTCCTTCTTCTACCTCCTCCTCATAAAGCTCATGAATCCAAAGTTAGAGAAATAAAAAAAATAATGATGAGTTTTATTTGCTGCTATAAATTTTCAGCCTCAACAATAAGTTTTAATCATTCGCACTTTTGTTTTAAACAAGCTTCTCTTTAGTTATTTAGAGGTTTTCGTTTACAAAGGTACGAAAGATCAGTACCAGAGGTGGCATTGTCTTGAACTTTTTTTTTTGGAGCCACAACTCTATCATCACTCCAATTTGCACTTCGGTTAAAACTGGTTTGTACATCACGTTCAAAGAACACCCACGCCGCTTAACGTATACACCTCAATACCTAGCCTCTCTGATCTTGGAATAGCATCTTCCACCCTTTACAAAAGCACCACGATGAAATGTAAGGAGTGACGGGGCTCGTTTTTAAGGCCCTCTGTGTCGGAGAAAATAGGCACCACGCCTCTTCGCTCGCAGGACAGACGTCACTGACACCGGGCATTTTTCATCTCGTCTGCGAACCATTGCTCGCATGTTCGCGGCCCGACAGCGTCGCTGCCGTTATACCAAACGTCATGTTAATTTTTTAAATTTTCATTTGTTTACTAATTTTATTCTCTGGTCTTAGTTATCACCTCTTACTTACACTGGTATAACAAAGCATGCTCTCTCGCAATACAACCCCCCCCCCCTCTCGCCCCACCCTCCTTGACATAGATCGTTTTCTAGCACTATCAATCAATAGAACGTACAAAATTAAATTCGCAAAGAAAAAGAAATTAATGAGCCTGTGCCGACGACTAATTGCTTCGACGCACGCTTGTTTTTCTCTTCTCTCTCCCTGCTTTACAGGGTATTCGCTGACGCATTAAATCTTCTGACTCAAGTTCCATCGCCTGCTGTCGTCAAGTTTTGCTCCTAGTTGTGGTCGGGGTGCGCCATACCGCGTCCGCGTGTGGCTACGAGCGATGGTTAAAAGTTGAGGAAATAAATGAAACGGAAGCTGCTGCTTCTCTCGCCACAGCGTGCTAACCGAGAGTAAAATATGCACGCGTATTCACTGATCTTTCACTCTTGCCGCTCATTTCCAACATGTTTTTATTTAGCCGCTCCTCCCACCCCCGTTTTCTATCATCAGTTTTTGTGTGTGTGTGTGGTTCGTAACATACGTGTGCTTACAGTACCTGTTCTATTGTCCCCTTGTCATTTAGAAAAGGATTCGAGATTGCCTTATACGTTTCGTTACTTACTTTGTTCGTTTTATTAGTTCTACGTATTCATGAGAATCCGATACAAGGACGCTTTAATTATACAAGTTACCACGAAAACATTGTAATAAAATAAAAAACTGCGTAGCCAAAAAGTGCTTCCATATAGGCCGTGTTTCTCAGAAACAGTGCTTAAATATACTGAAGCTCTCAATTTTCTTTCATCGCTTTGAGGACAGAAGAATGTGTGTATTTTCCGCCCCGCCGCAGTGGTCTAGTGGCTAAGGTACTCGGCTGCTGACCCGCAGGGCGCGGGTTCGAATCCCGGCTGCGGCGGCTGCATTTCCGATGGAGGCGGAAATGTTGTAGGCCCGTGTGCTCAGATTTAGGTGCACGTTAAAGAACCCCAGGTGGTCGAAATTTCCGGAGCCCTCCACTACGGCGTCTCTCATAATCATATAGTGGTTTTGGGACGTTAAACCCCACATATCAATCAATGTGTGTATTTTACATCTGATTCCAACAAGCAATGGCGTTTGCGATACATGTAATGATTAGATAATCAAGCAGGGTGAATTGCGAAATGCCTTCTCTATTCGTATAACGTGATCTGTTGGTCGAACCTTATTGCGATTGCAAATTTTGTTTTTTGGTGAAATCGTCGATGGGTGCGTTTCAAAGCCGTATTTCAAGGAAATAGGAAGCCCGATCTGCTATACATAAAAGAAAAACCGTAATTCCTTGAAGAAGAGAGATTGAGAAAGATTTAGATGGTGAACTCTCCTGAGTAAGATATGCCGCCGCGGCAGATCAAGAGGAGTTCCCGTTCAGTCTTCTCGGCTTGTTTACTCTTTCCTTCAAAGAGCGTGTAATTCTATTCCCTTGTGCCTTTGCTTGACGGCAGGAGAAAAAAGTTCAACTTACACCGACGTTGATGCTAAGCTAACAGGTAAGACCGCGTCAGCGCACAATCAATTCGGGCTGTAACATCGGCACTTTCGTAGTGCTTGAAGAAGCATCTTTTAAGCCCCATTTGGCACTACGGGGAGGCTGGTAATGATTCTGAAGTAAAGTGTTTTAATTTGCATTTGTAAACCTACGGTGGTATTCCTATCCGTAAGTGCAATGCACTTCCAATCATTTGTAATTTTTTAGTGGTTAAAAATGTCAACAAAATATTTTGCTTTTGGATACTTCTTGTAAGATGATCAACAGCCGTAATCACTATGTTCACCTTACTCGACTGCTCGCCTAGTTCAATTTGTCCCGTACTTCCATTCAAGCCCCGCTTTTCCGCTGTTGCTCCTTTAGAGGAAATGGCTGCTGAGTTAGGCCTTTTGTCGTTTCATGTTTATTCTATCATAAAAAATAACAAAAAGAGAAAATATATGAGGGCTTACATTCCCATTTTCAATTGCCCACTTCGTGGTTTTTTTAGTCTATACAGTTTCAAGATACTTCCTCTGACAGTTTCCTGTATTTTTTTCACATCGTGCTGGAAATTACGCGAGGTTTGAGCTCCCATGTTATAAATTCTGTTCTCAACCCCTTCGACAATTTCTCGCAGCAAGCAGAAAGGAAATGCGTCCCAAGAATATATAGGGCCTTTTTGAAATAGCAGATTCTACATTAAGTAAAACTGAATAAAATCGATGATTGACCCTATGATTGGGTTTGATCCGAAAATATTTTGCTAGTGTGATTATGTCCTTGGAATAAATCAAAACTATACTGTGACCGAAAACACAGCGGACGATACAAAAGCAGCATGAAGCACAAAAACAAAATGCCCTCTTGTTCTCTACTTTCGAGTATTGCGCTGGGTCGTAATGGTCTTTAGTGTGTGCTAACTCGCCGAAGACAATGTAACTGCATAACGAAAGCCCGACAGCAATGCAAATGGAATATAAATAAAACACATTGGTGGTAGCCATGTTGTTTCTGTCATGATTGTTGACACAATGGTAGTTTATTAAGCTCATTCTGAATGAAGAAGAAGAAGATTTATCTAATGGTTTATTTAAAACATGCTTCTGTGAGTTCACATTACAGTCAGAGTTTGCCCTATTATAAATGTTGTGAAAGTGAAATATGCTTAGACTTGCTTTACGTCTCAAAAAAATTTAGCCCCGATTCAGTTTCTGCATTATTATACTTCTCAGCGCGAAAAACTTTCGACAACGAACGCAAGAGATAATGGATTACCAACTTGGTTAATAATGGATTACCAACTAGCCCAATCCTACAATTTGCTTCAATTTCTGCAATTGGCTGATGAAAAAAAAAGAAAAAAGGCACCACGTATGCACATTCCAGAGCTGCACTGAGCTGTCCGTAAAGCTGTAGCCATTGGGCGACGCAGCAGAGATCACACGAATGTAGCGCTCTAAAGTTGCAAATGCATCTATGTGTGACACCTTGAGCTTTACGTGTAACTGGCCTATGGGTTTAAACGCAAATGTGCCTTCGCGTTATTAACACCAGAGGAAGTGGCAGGACTTTTGCATCAAAAAATGCCATGATGTCTTAAAACACAAGGGCTGTACGTACGTGTTGAAAGTGTCCAAGTTAAAAAATAGGGTCACAAGTTTACTGAGTAAGCTGTATAATCCCTTGAGGTGGTGTAGGAGATGAAAAGTGAATAACCATTTGCGTGAGGGGTTCCCGATTGAGAGGTTCCTCACTTCTTTTTTTTTTTTGGAGAGCACCAAGCTGATGCGGAAATGAGTCTTGACGGCCAGTTCATCTCAATTATATCCGCTCACTCGTTGAAAAAAAAAGGCAGATTTCACGTACCACTGGAATCGACGTTATACGAAGCATGCTCAGAGTAGGGTACTCTGTTGCAATTTTTTCATTGAGTGACACGTTATGAAAGACCGCTAATTATATGTGCAAATGCTGGACGCACAGACATATTTTCAAGATTTATGGATTCTTATATAAAGTTGTTTGCATTTTCGCAACGATACCAACAGACATATGGGTATTAACAACACCAGAAACAATAAAGTGATATGAAGCACTAGAGCTTGCGAGGATGCTAGTCCTAGACACTGCTACATAAATCAACTTCAGCGCATGGTACCTAACTGCAATCGGCATAAACCCCACTTTAAGGCAGTATTGTGGGATAAAATTGGTTAACCTGAACGGCAACCATAATTGATGTTTTACGAGCATTAGTGCTTATTTGAAAAGTAGTTGTGTCACCTGACGTGACGCTGTGGTAGAATGCTTCATTGCCTCGCGAAATGCTTGTGTTCTATTCCTGCTGTAACTCTCACATTTATTTTTTGAATTCGTCGGGTCAACGTTGCCGATCTGAGGTTTTTCTTGACGCTCACGCGTTAAGCCCTTGTGTGTGCTCGTCGTTCCTGAGTAGATACTAAGTGTCAATCACCTGTGACCATTGGTTGGCAAAACTTGTGGAGCTCACTCAGATTCACTCTCGAAATACGTTTTTAGCTGTGGACTCACTCGAGCTCACATACGAAAATTTCCTTCAGCCGAACTCACTCGGACTCAAACTCACCAAAACATTACTCACCGAGACTCATTCAGACTCAGACTGATGGCTTGATCTCAGTCTGAGTGAGTCAAATTGAGTGTACACTTGAGTCCGTCAGCCTAAAATGAGCTTCTTCGACTGTGGTGTTAATGCTTTTTAACTCCGATATCTCACGTAATCGGTGCTCTTCTTGGTGTTATTCGACATAGTGTTTTAGAAAACGAATTCTGAGTGCTGTAATTTCTTTTGGAGCAGTTGAAAGCATAAGATATAATACCCAAAACATTTCTTGGAAGCGTTGGTGGGTAGAAATGAAGACACTTCCCTATGTAATTCACGCCTGTAATTAATACATATAGAAACGGTGTACGAAAGACACTATTTTGAATACCTGTGGGTAGACATGAGTATAAACGTGAATACATGTAAGGCTGATAGTAACGCTGAAATATGGCACCTTAGACCAGCAAAATAAAGTGAAACTCACTCAGGCTCACTAGAGGATATTCTGGGCTTTGCACCTACTCGAACTCAGACGCACCAAAATTTCCATGCGCCGAACTCACTCGCACTCACACTCACGAAAATGTTCTTGAAACGAACTCACTCGGACTCTGACGCAAGAAAATATTACTCACCTGGACTCACTGATAGATAGATAGATAGATAGATAGATAGATAGATAGATAGATAGATAGATAGATAGATAGATAGATAGATAGAGAGATAGATAGATAGATAGATAGATAGAGAGATAGATAGATAGCCGGAAAATCCTTACTGTTATATTTTCTTTTCTTCACTTCAAGTTTTCCTTATCTGTGGCTCGGTGACAAAATTGATGCGTGAGAACATTGCTACTTCATCAGGTACATCTCTCGGATACTATACACATCATCAGCGATAGTTCAATACCTTCGCACTTCATCATCGTAGCAATCTCATCGTCGATTCTGAGTGAAACATTAGCTTGGCTTCGTGGCAGCTTACTTCGTAAATTTGCAAGAGCATATGCACCGGTAATGCCCGAGCTCATGTACGTTTTTTTTATATCTAGAGCTTGCCATTTGGTTATTTTATTGTTTCTGGAACCTATGAGTTCTTACGTGCTATGTTATAAACCAACGTTTTTTTATGCTCGTGTGCTCTTACTGAAACAAGAAGCTGTACGTTTCTTCGTCAGTCTTTTGCAAGAGTTGGGCAATGCATGGTATCGTTCTTATTGCCAAATGTAGAAACGTGCTGCCAGGATTTTCGCAACTCGGTAATGTGATTCCGTGAAAGCCACAATTTGGCTTTAAATTTTTGGCTTGCAGCGCGTCGACATGTGACGCTGGGTACTGCAGCATTAAAATTCAAATCGCCTTTCATTCCTTCGTCAGAAGAACGTGGGATGCTGTCTGCTGAATAAATTGGGAGACCTTTTTTTTCGCATGCTGTGAATTTCCATAGCAATGTAGAGGATTCAGAGCATTCATCTTCGGAGCACAAAACGCGTCCTATTTGCTGAGATGGAAAGTAGACAACTTGCTTCCCAACAGACTTAGGCGAGGATGACACAAGCCTCATATTCGCGTTTGCTGTCACGTTACACTGAACTACGTAGCCTTTTTATCTGCGTCTGATATTCACCCAGGCATGCCACGAGCAGCAGTAATACTTTTGTGCTGTCTTCAAGTTGGCGTGTTATCTATGACAGCATAACCTTTATGCATAATAGCAGAGCTTTCGAAAGCCCTACTAGCGAAAACTGTGGCTGAAAGATTACGATCTGCCACTTTTTTTTGCGAAAAGGCAGGTTGGAAGTTTTGAATAGAAAACACCCTCCACAGTGTTCGATATTCTGAATAATCGGTCCTTCATAGAAGAAACAGGCCTTGGAGTCTGGTACACACGTGGTTCAGTGTTTCAAAAGCTCTAACCACGCCACTGCAATACTCGAGCAACTTACAGTTTTGTTTCAGATTATGAAAGCTATACCATTGACATTGTTGGGAAAATTGCGTTATTATGCGTTTTCGATACCATTATTTAACACGAAATGCTTTATGCTGGGGTCCGCAAAGGTTTCACTGATGCACTTCCGTCACGGACATGCCACTTTTAAAGTTTGCACGAACAGGATTCAAAGAAATAAGCCAGGAGAAAATTTTTCGCTGATTTGGTAGACCCGGGAGTCGAACCCATGACCTATCGGTCGGCGTCGATGGATGCCAGGCACTTACCCACGTATGCTACCGGTGCAAATCGTGAGAGGATTTCAGACGTGCCTCATTTATTTCACACACCTTCTCTCAGTACTTGCGCTTTCGGTTTGTCGGGGCGGAGCCACCGTACACGGGCGGAGAATAGAATTGCGGCATTATGAAACTAACAAGCACCGACAGAGGGCGTTTAGGTAGTCTCAGCACTATATCGGTACGGCTCCTCAAAGCCAGCATTGGAACGGCCGCTGACATCAGGGTGCCGTGCCAACGCCACCTAAGAGTGCGCGGCCACTGTGATTAGCTCCGACAACGTTTTTGGAGATAACCTCAGAGGCCACGAGTGATCTGACTCGGTGATGGCACAGTTATGTGCTTGGCCTTCTGCGTCACACTAGTGCGTTAGTTACATGTTTTGTCTTTCGCATTGTGCTTGTGCGTTTTACACATCCCTTAGAGTTTCATACAAAAATACTTAAGGCGGAGTCTGGCACTGCGATCGTGTACATCGATGAGAATGATGGGAAGTACAGGCTTCAAATGAGATTGTGTTAACTAGTGAAATATCTATAAAGGCTTTTCTACAGTTTCAATTTCGTTCTTCCGCAGCGCGGGTATAGCGGGGTGCAGTGCAAAGCGCCGAAGCAGGGCCTTTGTTGTTCAAAGAGGTTGAACCCTTCTGGGTCTGAGATTTGCAGTGCCTTCAGAGCTTTTCGAGTCGTAGTTAACAGTTTAAGCGAAGCGTCTTCTACTCACCGCTGCGCATAGATGTAGCGTCTCATGCCAGTACAGAATATTACATGGATTTCACGTTTTTAGTAAGCGCGTCATGCCAGAACTTGTTTAAATCGACTACATAACGACCGCAAAGCTAAGTAATCACACGGTCATGCTTCTCTGACTTGACTTCACAACAAACTGAGAAGTAGTTCGGTGGCAGGCCACTAGGCCAAACGCACCTGGCGTCGCAGCACACGAAACGCTAAGTGTTTCTCACTTAATACTGTACTGTTGTTTTCATAAATACACAGTGCGTGTTTACAAAAGTAAAACAAGAATGTTTTTTTTTCAAATGATAGGAAATCATTCATTTTAGCTTTATGCCAAATCTGGGACGCAGTGATTGAACAGTGCATACCCTGATGGTTACATTTGTCCATGCTTCGCTTTTAACGCATAATTACAAAAACCTTTTGCGATAAAATTTATGTACAAAAAATAAACGAAGTTTAATTTAAATATAACTTCATATAGCTTTGTTTTACACTCGGCAAACAAGCGCTGCGAATTTCAAGAACACGATTCACCCAAAGCAATTTCAGAAGCCTGTACTTCCCGTAATTCCCATTGCTGTACAAGCGCCGCTGAAGGAGCCCATCCTCTCCAAATATCACCTTTTTATGCACTTTATTTATTTTGATGACAGATGGCGAAAAGTAGAAGATTTTTCCGCTCTTCTGCTTCTTTTAGACTAACTGTGATTGTCGTTATTTACAAATGATTTCGCATACTGTGGGAATCTGAAGCCATCGGCTTCGTCTTCAGTGAGAATAGGTGGGCAGCGCTCTTGCGCAGCCCTGAGTTGAACAATCAAACCCTGTCTGTCCAGAGTGCCCGTGAAGGGGCCACCAAGCTCGGCTTGACGGTCCTGTAGTGGAACTAGTGGGGTGGCGCAGGGTCTTCCCTGCGTCTTTTCTAGAGCATATTAAAGTTTTCATCATCATCATCATCATCATCATCATCATCATCATCGTCGTCGTCGTCGTCGTCGTCGTCGTCACTGTAATCATCATTATACTATACAGAAGTTAATGGCTGTCCCTATCTTTTCCCTCTTTACCCTCAAACCTTCAAATTCCCCGATCCCTTTCCCCTGAGTAGGACATATTGGCTAGCTTAAATAGGTTTGCTACATTTGGGCTTTCTATCTCTTATGCCTCCTCTCCTTCTCTGCTAATTTTACAGAGTCTTTTTTCTAATTGAGTCGACACTAACGAAATGATTAACCACTGCTTCTTTAAACTTTCATTCTTTGCAGCATATATACTGCACGCGCTTAAGCGACATTCGAATTTCAACAAGCAAATATCACTAACTGCATATAAGTGAATTTGTTAAATTTGAGGAAAATTCACAAACAGAGCACACACCACGATGAACTTCATTATTGTGGATTTATAGTGGCATTTTGGTAAAAAGAACCCGTTTTGATACGAGGTAAATTATGGAGCTTACCTCTATCAATATTCGAGCGCTGGCTAAAGAATGCTTTTTTGTTAGTTTGCATGCAGTTATACTTCAAGCAAGGATGTATACACCGTATGTGCATTAAGGAAAACGTACGCGCTCCTTTCTTTTTTTCTTTTGAAAAATTCTGCGTGTGATACATAACAATGCTTTTTTTTGTCACATAGGGCAATCAAAAATTCACAAAACACATAGATGTATGCTAAGTTATGTAGTTATGTAAAAATGGACAATGGGGACACTAATAATTTCTTCAT
This sequence comes from Rhipicephalus microplus, assembly GCF_043290135.1. Taxonomy (NCBI): domain Eukaryota; kingdom Metazoa; phylum Arthropoda; class Arachnida; order Ixodida; family Ixodidae; genus Rhipicephalus; species Rhipicephalus microplus. The sequence continues at coordinate 4,914,221 of NC_134703.1, read as the reverse complement.
AGCATGTTGCCTGTGTAGCATAAGCGTCTGTTTTACCAGTAAAGCTGTGTAAGCTAGGCGTAATGTGTGTGGCACACTGGAACATCCCGTGCTGCCTATGCTAAAACGTTTATCATCAGGGAAGGGTATCTGCCACACAAATATGATGAAGCCCCATGCTAATTCTTGATAAAAAATAAAAAAGTAAGCTTGTCATGTAGATCATACTATTCATATTATGCGTGTCATGAGTTTCATGTTACGACTTGTCGGTTGTGTTCTTCATGCAGTCATGTTATGCCACAGCGAATTTTGGAATTTCATACTTTCAGATCTGTAAACCATTTCTGACACTTTTCGTGTGACATCACTAAACACATAGATAACATATAATTAATAAATGTAATCAAATCGTACTTCTCCTCAATGAGAACAATAAACAGTACAAACCAATGGTATGAAATTGTTATCTACCATTTTATCGTAACTGTTCACATCGAGGCACTAGCTGTGCTGTATACATATGTGCTTCTACATTGAGATCTTCCCCCATAAGTTTAAATAAATGGTTGAACTAGTGATAATATTTATTACAGTTATGAAATTTCTGATGCTTCATTTACATAATGTACATCGCATCTGCAGATTTTTGTTGAAAGATTTACCATCATCAACATCCACTTTCTGATCGATTTACCGACCGGTAATTCAATTACCCCTGTAATGTTGCTTTCCTGCACTTTTGATTTGGGAAAGCTCTCCAGAAAAAAAATACACGCAACATAATCCCACGAAATTGTGAACACAAAAACAGGTTATTCTACCGTGCATGTCATGTTACTAGAGTGTAATTAGGGAATATCTTATTGTTGCGCTACAATTAGCTTTTTAAAATCACCCTACGCACTTTCAATACTTACACAAAAGTGTCTTGGGAAAAAAACAGCCTGCCAAGTAAGATTAATCGCGTTGTACATCATAAGAACGTTGTCATCATCAAGCGCCTGAAGTGCAAACAGCGAAAATTAGGCATTGTTCGGTAATCATTTTTTTTAAAAGCTCCCCATAGCGTTATGCCAAGCGCTTACCCTTGGGGGTCGGCTTTGCAACACTAGCGATGTTCCAGATTGCTGGGCATGCGTTGACTTCCTGGTAGATATTTAGTTGTATTCGTATTTGAGCCTTCGCTATCAAGTGCTTGAAATGCGAGCAACTACTCGAGCCGATGTTCGCAAAACGTGCGACGTACAACGCACCACTTATTTATGCTTCAGACAGTTCCGCCTCTGGTGCGACGAACATGAGATGTATACTACAATCAACCCATGTCTGATTCACATGTCCAAGCGGTATGTCATTTGATACACGAATCTTACCGTTCTTGTAGCCAATGGTGGGCTTCTGTGGCAAGACTAGTATTGCTCCGAGTGCTTCTGGGTCTGCTATCTGCACAAGAAGCTTTCGTGTCTGAATTCATAGCCCCAGATTTTCTCTTAACAGTTTCCATGGTAAAGTCAAAAATAATAAACGTCAAAAATAATAAAAAAAAGAATTGTCCTTTTGATGTGAAGTGACCATGATATATTACAGCGTATGCTTTAGTAGGAGAATAAAATGTGGTTTCGACCACATTAGTTTATTAATCGGGGACATAATTTTAAGCGTATCGTCGCTTTATCGTTGTTTGCAATCTTTCAAATTCTGAAAAAAACTTTTGAATAGTTTCTAGCTGCACGGAATTTATATGAAATACAGAGGCATTAGAGTGCTCCCCAATGAAAATGCGATATTATTTAATTGTTAGTATAAAGACTGAAAAAAGTACATGTGATAACCACGTCGTGTCACTACAAATCAGACTGTTATAGGCAGTGGTGGCTGTCGTGTAAGTGCTCGAATCAAAATTAAGCTGATATGACACCAACTGAGGATGCCAGAAATTAAAGTACTTGCAATATAAAGAGAGAGAGAAAGATAAAGATGCAAGGAAAGACAGGGAGGTTAACCAGACACACACCCGGTTTGCTACCCTGCACTGGGAAAGGGATGAAGGGGAGAAAAGAGGCTGCAGAGACTGAGAGATAAGAAAGGTACACACGATCACGAGCACACTCTGGGGAGCACACACAGTCTACATGCGGTCAGTCAGGTTTATTGTCTTCAAGTAATGTAGGAGTGCTTTAGTCGCTTTCTGCGCAGTTGAGGCAGGCGCCTAAGGTCCCAGAATTTTCTGCGCAGAGAATGGTCTAGACAGTTGGTTCAAAACCATCCGGAGCTGGCATCGCTTTGTGTCGTAGCAAGCGCAGTTGCACAGGACGTGTTCGATGGTTTCTTTAGTTCCACAGGAGTCCCATGTAGAGGTGTCTGCCGTACCGATGCGAAAGAAGTACACATTTGTGAAAGCAGCACCCAACCAAAGGTGCCATAACAGTGTCGCATCGGAGCGGGAAAGTTGTGATGGTAGCTGTATCTTGAGCGAATGATTCAGTCCATAAAACTGACAACTTTAAAAGCTGGTAGACGACGACCAGAACGCGCGTATAAGATCTCGAGCCAGCAAGAAAAGTTGTCTTGCTGCATGAGTCCTTGATACAAGAATCGGGACCACACGTGTTCCTTCATGGGATGAGCGGGCTAATTGATTTCCAGTAATACCGTTATGTCCAGCCAGCCATTGATTTATATTATCATGCCCTCGTTCTAGAGCTTGATTCTGGCAATGTCTTATTACATGTACCAATTGTTCATGATTCCTCTTATGCATGGCAAACTGGAAACCCTGAAGTGCTGCCTTCGAATCACAAAATATGACCCATTTTCATGGACGCTCTTGAACGAGATATTGTAAAGCGGTTCTTATAGCAGAAATCTCTGATGCCGTAGATGTAGTCATATGCGACAACTTCAATTTGATTGTCATTGCTGCAGCCGGAATTACAGCGGCACCTGATGAGCTGCTGGACAAGACCAACCCATCAGTGTATATCTGCGTTCGGTCTAAGTATAACTCACATAATATTAGCAGTGTTGCTTGCTTCAATGCTACTTTGGAGTGATTGCTTTTTTTTGATACCAGGAATTTCTAGACGTACCTGCGGCTGGTCAAGGCACCACAAGGGACGTGCAATTCGCGTAGCTGGCGTACATCCTGATGGAATGCTGTTTACGTGTTTGGTTATGACGTCTGAAAACGTAGCACGTGGTCTTTCGAAAGGTAGAAGGGCCAAGTGGTGATCGGGGACACGGCTAGCATGTCGAATGTGCGCTCTGAGGCAATCCACAACTCTATATGTCCTGACTGGATGGTCCTTTGCAAGCAAGATTGTGGTGTGCCCAGATTTGGGTGCATGTTAAAGAACCCCAGGTGGTCGAAATTTTCGGAGCCCTCCACTACGGTGTCTCTCATAGTCGTATGGTGGTTTTGAGACGTTAAACTCCATATGTCAATCAAGCACGATTGTGGCATATGTAGAAGCGCATCAGGGCAGTCTTAGGCAGATACGCAGTGCCTGAGCTTGCAAACTCTCCAATGAATGAGTATTGGATATACAAGTGTTCGTCCGAACCGGCAAGCTGTATCACAATAGATCCAGAAGTAGGGCCCTCTACAACTGTAGCTTGGAGGCCACAGATGTTCCCCGTGCTTTCCCTCGCATGAATTCCATCATATGCACAATAGATAGCAGTCTCTTTTTCAAGTACGCACAATGCGGACTCGCTCGCTGGATTCCGTGCTGACGGGTTGTGCCTCCGCGATCTACGACGACAGTGCAGCTCTGGCCGACTAGGTTAGTCCTACGCCACCTCCTGACGTCGGTCGCCGACGACGACAGCAGTGTAGCGCTGGACGACCGGATTAGCCCTACGCCATCTCATGTTGCCGACAAGAGCTCTCGCCAGTGGTGCCCCGTCCTCAGACTCTTGCGACCGTGTTTAATCTTTCCTATCTTCTGTTTACTTCCATCGCTCGCTGTCCCTGCGCATCTCTCTCTATATATATACCTTTTAATCCTATCCTTTTAATCTCTCCTTAACCCCATCCCTTGTGAGCTACTGTTGAGGGTTCGCACCAGATGCAGACAGTTATGGGGCTCACTTTTCTCCTTTTTTTCCCTTTTATAACCCCCCATAAGTACACACAATGCGGGCTCCACAAAAGACTTCTGTCGATAATTATGCCCACGAAACGATGTGTCTGTGGATATTCAACACTCTGCCTATTGATGTAAACAGAGTATGGCGTCATTAGTTTGCGTGTAATCGCAATCAACGCGCACTTCACAGTGGTATAGTCAGGTCTTGTTTCTGAAGGTACGCTGTTGTGAGGGTTGCTGCCCGCTGTATGCGCGCACGCACCTGAGGGCGAGTAACTGCAGCACTCCAGAGGCAAATATTATCGGCGTATATGGATAGGCACACCGACTATGACAGAACCTCCACCAGACCAATGAGGGCAACATTGAAAAAGGTGGGGCTTAAAACACCTCCTTGAGGTACTCCGCCGTAGGCGTAATGTTCAGTAGTTTTACCCTCATCTGTTTGCACAAAAAACCCCTGCCAGCTATATATTCTTTTATCCATTGAAACATTCGTCCACTAATGGCTATTGCTGCGGAAGAAGTGAGGATGGCATCGTGAGCTACATTGTCATATGCACCCTTCTCGCAAGAAAGAGTGCCACTGATGTACGCTTGTGACTTTTTTCTTGCTGAACAAATGTCGATAAGTCAAGGACACAGTCGGTGGAGGAGCGACCCCGACGGAAGCCTGTCATGCAGGAAAGATAGTTGGTGCATTGTTTCAAGTACCACTTGATACGAAATAGAACCATTCTTTCCATCATTTTTCCGAGGCAGCTTGCAAGGGCAATAGGGCGATACGCTGTCAAGCCCAATGGTGATTTTCCCGATTTCGGAAGTGGTATTAACTTATTTGCCATTCTCGGGGAACACTGCCGCTGAGCTTGGAGTTGTTAAAGCATGTTAAAGTTCCCTTCTGGCTTTTTGTCCAGGATGTCCCAACGCACTATAAGTAATACCATCACGACATGGCGATGACATGCGCTTAGAGGCGACTAACGCACCTTCCAGTTCTTCCATGGTGAATGGAATGTCCATTTCTGGTAATCGAGTCTCAGGAACGATCACGGCGTTGATGCTCTCGTTCATAATATTCTCGGCAACTTTCGTGCAAAATTCTTCAGCCACCTCGAGCTCTGCCTTTTCATGATGGAGTGCCAACGCTTAAAAAGGGTGCCGTTGTTGTGGAGAGGAGCGAAGATCACGAACTGTTCTTTAAATATATATGACAGCGGTTTATGAGGGTCTAGATATTCACAGAATGCATTCCAGCGTTCACTTTCTAGCTTGTTAATGCGTCGTTGAATCTTTTTCTGAAGCCGTCTTGCTTCCCTCAGGTTGTAAATTGATTTTGTGCGTCTGTAACGACGTTCAGCACGCCTACGTATAGCTCTTAATCTTTCCAGTTCGATGTCGAACTGTGTTATTTTAGACGAGAATGATAATTTGTATTTGGAAACTTGCATAACTTCCGCGATGATATTTTCCAGGCTGCAGGCAAGGCCTTCTTGGCAGGCGTCTTCATCACGTGATGTAAACGTCGACCAGTCAGTGCCAATTACAACACCGGAAGAGAAAGTTTTTCTACCACCGATCTTCACGTAGGTGGGTATGTGATCACTCCCATGAGTCTCAATGTCGCAAACCCATTTAACTTTGTGAGAGAAGCACCGCAACACCAATGACAGGTCAAGGCAACTGCCATACGTGAGACCCCACAAATATTTTGGGGTACCATCGTTCATGATAGAAGAGTCGTAGTCGGAAGCGAACGTAACAATATTCCTGCCCTTGGCGTTCATCTTAGTACTTCCCCGTAGAATGTGATGTACTTGCAATAGATTTTAGTATTTCAAAGGGTAACTACTATGTAAACAAGAAGCACATTAAATTATGTAGGATCCACGCCTAGTTATTAGAACATGCCAAATGTTCTAGCGGGAACTCATTTAGATTACTTTCTCGAGTTTAGTGGCATCATCGGAAGTACTTTCACGAGGCTGATGATATTGTCTAGTCGGGCTTTTGTGCAAAATACTCGAAACAAGGTGAAACATATGATGATACGCAACATCTCGATGGTGTCTGCTTAATTAAAATATTTTAGGAATTGGCCGTGGTGATATCTGCAGAACTTGGCTGAATATTGTGTGAGTACAACTTAAAGCTACGGACACACATGGAAGTTTGATGCTATTATAAAATAAATAAGGCACCGGCGCATTAAAGTTTCAGGTGCCATTTTGGCTGGCTGCAAAATTTGAGAAATTTTAGCTATGTTTTGTGACTATATTGCGGAGCGTTTTCTTTTGTTTACTTCTGTTTTTTTTTCTAACAGTGTCAGTCTAAGTTTATTCATGAGCGTTATCAATAGCTAGCTACGAAGCGTGCGATGCGAAATAGATGATCATGAATAGAGGACACACGTTTCGCACTCAAGTAATGAACCAATTGATCATGCAGTGAGTGCTATTAACAGTCGGCTTTTCATGTTGTCAGAATTTACATATTTCAGTATGAATGAAGAAAGGCAGACTCTCCATTGGTCAACATTTTTCATGTCCTTCGAGGAAATGAGTGCATCTCTCCTACTTCGAGAAATTGACGGAACATTCCTTTTCTCAACATTCTCACTAATACTGCGGCACCACTGTGTTGCACTGTTTTAAGTGCTAAAAGTTTCTCATTTCTCTGATGAACTTTTTAAGCGTAAATAGCATATGCCAGTGAAGAGAGAAAAATATTTTGATGCAAGTTACGAGACAGCGATAATTTTGCTGTTGTGAGAGTTTTTCACTTTTGCATGGTCGACATTGTTTTTAGCATTTGAATTCAAAAACGGCCCTCTAGTTGATATTGAACATATAAAAACACTAGACCGCATTCGATTCGGGATCGAAAACGCAAAGAAGTGATTCTTAGAAGTTGTCCATAATCGTCAAGCCTACATCCATTTGGAGCAAATGGGCACAATTG